>NC_140974.1:75474285-75586785 GCF_056783735.1 Eptatretus burgeri | reverse complement strand
CAACTTGAACTTCTTGAGAAATTATGATGCATAAAGGATGATTTTTGTGAAATATCTGATCGCCGTTTGTTGCCTACTTTTTTGCTTTTTTCGTTTTGTTATTGTCTTGAATATAAAATATTTTTTGTCGTTCAGTAATAAAAAGACATAAAAGTCAAGTCTCTCTGTCTCTGTCTCTGTCTTTGTCTCTGTCTCTGTCTCTCTGTCTCTGTCTCTCAGTCTCTCTGCCACTTTTCACAGCTGTTGCTTGCTTTGGCACGCACGTGCAATCACAGAGTGCTGTTGCTCAGTTTCTAGCGGTACGTGTGGAACTTTGTATTGCTTTCTCTTTTCTCCCTTCCCTTCTCTATTGTCCATTTGATGGTGTTTTTTTCTTGCTGGTGTTCTTGTCTTGTCTATCTCAGTGAGAAAGGGAGAGACAGCACGGTCGGATATTATTGTTATTGATATTAATCAACTTCGGTGGTTACCTCACTTTTTTTGAGGTTCTTCCTCTTGTTATTGTTATTTATTTATTTGTTTTCTCTTATTTCGAATTAGAACCGTATTACAATTTTTTTTAACATACTTGTTTATTTGAAACATGGCGAGTGTAAGTAAAAATCGAAGCACCTTTAATCGTCATGTCACCGATGAGGGTTTATCACGTAAGCACGGCCTGTGCTTCGTTCCCCCTGAAGGCGTTTTCATGGATGATATTCTCCTCAAGATTGGAGAACAAATAGGTGTAGAAAATATTCGTGCTGCCTCTAAAATGAGCCACAAGATTGTGTTTTTTGTTTCACAAACGTGTTTTGTTGGCATGGTTGTGCAAAACGGTTTATTTCTGGGAGATTATGAAACGTTTGCTCCGGTCTCGTCAATGGACACTCCCGCTACAAAAATAATCCAGAGTAATGTGCCGCCTTTCTTATTGAACGAAGTAATTCAGCAAACGTTCGGTTATTATGGCACAGTAGTGTCTATAATTATCATGGTTCCCTTGCGCACAAAGAACGATTAATTAAAACATATAGAATCGTTCAGGCGGTTCTGCTATGTCGTGTTAAAAGATGGCGCAACGCAGCTGAATATCTCCTTGAGTTTTAAAGTGGCAGAACACGATTATAGGATTTTCGCAATTTGGGAGACCTTAACCTGCTACAGCTGTGGTGCATATGGTCACACCAAGTACCTGCTGCTGCCGGTCCACCCATGACTGTGGCAGCAGGATTGCCCCTCCCACCCGCGGCTGTTCTGGTGGACTCTGTACGTGAGTCACTTATACAGGGTGCCCCACAGAAAACCAGGAAAGTTGGTACAGTTTATTTAAAACAAACCAAAAGCAAACTTAGATGTAGTGTAAAACAAAGATACACTTTATTTTCAAACAAAACAAAAGCAAACTTATATGTAGTGGAAAACAAAGATACACTTTATTTTCAAACAAAACAAAAGCAAATTTATAAGTAGTGTAAAACAAACATACACTTTATTTTCAAACAAAAAAGCAAACTTATATGTAGTGGAAAACAAAGATACACTTTATTTTCAAACAAAACAAAAGCAAACTTATATGTAGTGTAAAGCAAACATACACTTTATTTTCAAACAAAACAAAAGCAAACTTATATGTAGTGTAAAACAAAGATACACTTTGTTTTCAAACAAAACAAAAGCAAACTTATATGTAGTGGAAAATAAAGATACACTTTATTTATATGTTAGTTTATTGATATGGTAAAATACGGCAAAATAAATCTCAAAATCTCAAATTTCCTGGTTTTCTGTGGGGCACCCTGTAGAAAAAGGATCCACACCAAGACGCTCAGGTATGTCCAAAGATTGTACTGATAATGACCAAGTCAAAACGGGAGAGGGGCTGCAAGCTCCGGAAGGGTTTTTTTTAGTCATGAGGAACAGGTGATGGATACTGTTTCGAGGAGGTTCTTGAAACGCTCCTGCCGAAGCACTGAAGGTCCGAATAAAAGCGGCAAAGTTTTAGTAATACTGAAAGGGAATAATCTTGATAAGCCTTCACAAGATGAGCAAAGCGGCGAGGTGCTGGTTGGAAACGAGGTTCCACTGCTTGCTCATGTTGAAGGGGATAAAACTCCGAACAACGCTCGCATACATGAGGGGAAAAGTCCTACTCTTGAGGACAAGTCAGTGTAGCACACACAACGATAAAAAGGAAAATGATTTAAAAATGGATAGTAACGATAGGGCAGAGCTCTCTGTGGAATGCCAACAGGAAGAATGTACTGGTGCTGGTATAGAAGAGGAATCAATAATCCAATTGCGATCAGATGACGACGATAACACAGGTGTCGTTTCTGGGAGGATGTCCTCCTACCCAAGTGAAACTTCAGGCGCAATCCATGGGAAAGGTAAACAAACCACAATATCGAAGGAAGATATTGTTCTTTTCCTGAGAGGAACCTTTGGGGAACGGAATGTTCAAATTAGAGACCATTTTTCTGATGTCAGGGCTTTAATTGTGACTGCAAAGCAGATGTTGCAAAGGAATGACTTTGCAGAACTTTCTGAACCTCAATTTCAGCGTCTCAGGAAAGCTGTGACAAAAGCAAACAAAGAACTGCAGGTCGAAGGTTTTTGAAGTGCCAAATTTCTCCAATGACAGAACTACAGATTGCAACCCTGAACATTAATGGGGGTCGAGCCCCATTACGGAGAATTTAAACCCAAGAGAAAATAAAAGCTGACATTACCCTATTTCAGGAGACCCATGCTACAAAAATCCTTTCAGCTGCGTGGGGAAAACTTTTTGAGGGCAGTGATTCTTAAGCCGGTTTCCTCCACCCAAGGCCGGTGCAGCTATTTGTTTAAGCCACAAGCTTCCTATACAGCAGGTTTCGTTTAAAGAAATATGTAAAGGACACCTCATATCGGTGGAGTTTCTGTGCAATGGCCAAAAAATAGTGGTGGTAAATGTTTACACTCCGAGTGATCCGATAGAAAGGAAAAATTTATTTCTTTTACTGTGAGATTTCATTAAAGACCAGGACTCATCTGCATTTATTTGTTTTGCTGGAGATTTCAATTGTACAATTCACCGAGAAGTTGATAGGAATGGTCATGAACCTCATGCAGCCTCCACTAAGGGGTTGGAGAATATCATTAATAAATATTGTTTTAAGGATGTGTGGCGACGACAACACTCATGGTTGTGTAGCTAAACATCTATCAATAATTCCAGTAATGTGTGTGTGTGTGTGTGTGTGTGTGTGTGTGTGTGTGTGTGTGTGTGTGTGTGTGTGTGTGTGTGTGTGTGTGTCTGTGATCGCTGTTTCTCGACAACCACTGGTCCGATCTAATTGAAACTTGCCAGGTATATTGATGGGGACCTGATTATGTGCCTTTTCAAAGTTTGATATTAATCGCACAAGTGGTTCCCAAGTTATGGCCATTTATTTACCAAACCAATGACAGGACAAGTTGCTGCGTAGGCATGGCCGATGGGGAAGAGAACCTCAGCCGCGTTCCCCATTACGGGTTACAACGTACGGACTTCCGGATAGTGATGACTTTCTGTATTCTAATAATTTCTCGATTTCTTATGTGCATTTATAGATAAACACAATGCCCCAATCCAGTCGTCATTTACGAGAGCGAAGGAACGGCCTGTGTGTTTGTTTGAAAGTTTTTTTTTTTTTTGCACGTACGGCCATGTACGTATGGGCACGTTCTAGTGGTGCAGATGCCAAGATGGCTTCATATCAAGGGCAAGACTTGAATTGTTTATATTGAATATATGTTAAGAAGCCAACATTAAATGTTGTGACTACATCCCAAATTCTACCAACTGGTTTCACAGATCATAGTTTAGTCATGTTGTCCTTTAAATTACCCTTGTCATCAGATGGTAGTGCATATTCGACTCTTAACACACGCCTCCTCAGTGATAAAAAAATTTAAGAATTGTTTTCAGGCTGTATGGGGAAAAATCTGCACCTCCAAGCCTGAGCATGTTAACTTCCAGTTGTGGTGGGACCTTGCAAAATCCCAAATAAAATCTTTCTGCCAGCAATATAGTTTATACGCCACTAAGATGCAATGTTACTCAATTGATGTGTTAAAATCTGAAGTTTTTTCGCTGGAGTAAAATAATAATGATGATGCTGGAAAGGACACACGAGATCAGTTGCTGTGGGCAAAGAGAACATTGCTAGCTGAAGTGGTTAAGCAAACGGAAATGGGTACCTTGGTACGAATGCGGATGAGTAACCTGACTTTGGACGTGCCAAACAGAGTTCTTCAATTTAAAGAACTCAACCAAAAAGATGCAACAAATCCATGGCCTACTCACTTTAAATAGGACCTTAACAACCTCTCAGCAAGGACTAAGAGGTGTCTTAAAAGATTACTCCTCCAACCTTTACTCCCTTCGCAGTGTTGAAAATGACGCGATACAGGAACTGATTTCTGGACTTGCCAAGGTTGAAGAGGACCAGCAACGAGCGCTTGACTCCTCAAACTTGGCCGAGGAACTTGAAGCAGCCATGCGAAGCTTAAAAGATGGATAGGACCCCGGGATTGATGGCCTACCCAGAGAATTTTATAAGACTTTTTGGAAGCTTGTTGGACTCGAGTTGTTAAATGTCCTCGAGGAAAGCATTTTTGTTGGAAAGCTGCCATTGTCGTGTAGGAGAGCAGTTGTGTGTCTACAACCAAAAACAGGCGATCTTCAAAAAGTTCAAAACTAGCGCCCTGTGTCGTTATTGTGTGCAGACTATAAGATTTTCTGGAAGGTCCTTGCTAATCGTGTGAAAGTTGTAGTTGGTTCTGTTGTACACCCCGACCAGACTTATTGTGTACCAGGAAGATCTATTCATGATAACTTTTTGATAAGAGATAGTCTTTCTTGTGACAATTACTTGCGTAATAATCATGGGCTACTGTTTATTGATCAAGTGAAAGCTTTTGATCGTGTTGACCATAAATACCTTTTTTTCTGTCCTTAAAGGGATGGGTTTTGGAGAATATTTCATCTCTTATGTGAAACTTTTATTTACTGATACTTACTGCATGCTGAAAGTGAATAACAGGCTATGCTCTCCTTTTCCTTTTTGACGAGGTATTCGTCAAGGCTGTCCCCTTTCGGGACTGTTGTATGCAATCGCCCTTGAACCACTGTTGCCCTCCATCAGGCGGCGAATGCCCCAGGATGAGGAGGGCGTAGAAGGCCCAAAATTTGTGCTGACTGCTTATGCTGATGACGTTTGCGTTTCAATTAGGGGCCCAAATATTATTTCAGTTTTGCGACAATGTTTGGAAAAAATTTCCCGCAGCCTCCTCTGGCGAGGTAAATTGGATCAAAAGTACAGCTCTATGGTGTGGTCACAAAAATTTCTCCTCAATACCACCACCTTCTCTCCCACAAAACATAGTATGGAGATTTGATGGTTGTAAATACCTCGGAGTTTATCTTGGTAATCCAAAGATGGAGTTGAAAAATTGGGAAGGTGTGTTAGAACAGATTACATGTCAATTAAAAACATGAGAAGGACTCTGCAGATCTCTATCATACAGAGGACACAGTCTTGTTATCACCAACCTAATAGCAGCTAGGTTATGGCATAAAGCCATTGCTTTGCAGCCTCCCAAACAACTAATGCTTGCCATCCAGCGAGCAATGGTTAATTTCTTTTGGAGTGGCGACCACTGGCTCTGGCCTGCTGTACTGCACCGCCCCCGGAAGGAGGGCAGCCAAGGTGTTATGGACATCACCGGCCGAGTTATGTCCTTTCGCTTACAATCTATGCATAAACTGCTGTTCAATGAGCAGCTGCCATAGCGTCCCTTTACTTTTTTCTGCTGCAACAGGCCAGAGGATTACGGTATGACCGGCAACTTTTCATAATGGACATAGAACGGGTTCACGTTGAATGAAAGTTCATACTGTCTACTATAACATTTCAAAAAACTGGAGGGGTAGTATTTTTTGTTCTCGAGATATTTTCGGCCAAAGTTCAAAGGTCGTAAAAATGCAACCAAATCATGACGTACTGTACATAGACATGCCCAGGCTTGTCAGTTTGCAGCCAATATTGTGCCCAGACTCATCCCAATCATAGTTGATGACACATGTTGGTTCCACTACAAGTTGTAACATGCTCCTTTGGTGACTTGCAACTTAGATGGCGGACATCTCTCAGAAAAATTTCTGATATCCACTTCTATGTTAGTAGCACTAAATAATACATTTTTGAAATTTTTTTGATATCAACTCTCCAATTGGAGGTGTCGCCAAACCTACCATTAGGAGTTGATATCAGAAAATTTTCTGAGATGCCCCCCCCCCCCATCTAAGATGCAAGTCACCAAAGGAGCATGTTACAACTTGTAGTGGAACCAACATGTGTCATCAACTATGATTGGGACATCAACAGCCCAGGCAAAAATGCTACACTTTGAACTATAGTATATGAGAGTACTACTCTCACATACTATAAACGTCTGCAGAGAACTACGACAGGAAAGGAATGTTATTTTTGCCTGGGAGGTATACGGGCACGAGTGTTAAGTTTGAGTGCAGATGAAATCGCATTCCCAACTTTAACAACCTGTGGCATAAGAAAATCAAGGATCCAGTTACACACACAGTTGCAGAGATCCAAGGACTGTAGTGTCGTGACAAGTTTGGAAGGAACAATGGTGTTAAATGCAGGGCCATAGTCAACAAATAGCATTCTGACATATGTGTTCCACTTGTCAAGATGTTCTAAGGTCGTCTGCAAAGCCAGAAATATAGCATCATCAATAGATATATTCGGTTTATATACAAACTGTAATGGATCGAGGGATGTAGGGATATTATAATTAATGAAGGACATAACCAGTCTTTCTAGACACTTCACAACTACAGGGGTGAGCGCCACTCAGTGGTAATCATTTAGACATGACACCTTAGTGATTTTGGCCACAGGAATAATTGATTTCTTAAAACAAAGAGTTACAATGCACAGGGAAAGCGAAATGTTTAAAATGTCAGTAAACACCATAGCCAGCTGATAATAGCAGAATTTTAGGACATGAGGCGGGTCACCGTCTGGCGCGGTGGCTTTACGAGCCTAAACGTATTTTAAGGTCCACTCACGTCTGCCTCAGCGAGTTTGAGTGCAAATTCCTCAGGTGAGCCAGCGGTTTTAAGAGTAAATGAATGTTATTCACCTTAAAACATGTGTCAATGGTGTTCAACTAATCTGGAAGATTGGTGGCTGCATTTGTGATTCCCTGGGGTTTGACTTTGTAGTCCATGATGGATTGCAGTTCCTGCCACATGCGTCGTACATTGGGTCCATTGTAGTGTCTCTCCATTCACTCGCTGTAATGTATCTTTGCAGTCTTAATGGCTTTTACCAGGTCGTACCTTGATGTGTGGTGATCTTTGTTTCCACAGTACCTTTGGTTATTCAAATAATCGAGCGTGAGGTTTTTTTTCCTCCATATTTTCGAGGTTTCTTCTCTCGACATGGAGCAGAAATTAGGATTTTTCTTTCTTTTCCCCTCCGTTCATTAAAAATGCCCAACTGGTTGCTCCGCTTAAAAAAAAAGACTTATGTTGTGTCTTTCATTACGATGGTATCTTTACAAGGGAAAGAAATAACACTTTAAAACATATCGGGCCGAATTTACGAAAGGTGCATAGCGAGTGTCATGCGAACACACACCTAACCCTTAAACGCTGACAAAAACATTGTTATATGCACACAGCTCATCGCCCGTCTAAATAGCAATTTACAAAGGGAGATAAACAGTTGTGCGCATCTAAACAGCCGATTATCCTGTGAAACACACACATATGTCCAACATCCAATTAAAATGATGCACTTGGCATGGAATTACAGCACCATGGATAATTGCTGGAAGGGATTCAGTGCATCGCTCCTCATCGTAGGTTGATCAAGATCATCTTGCACTGGATTCAGCAGCCAACAAAATGATTCCTTCGAGAGTCTGCAGCTCCCGACAAATTTTATATCGTCACACATCTCCAGAGGGTTGCATCTATCCTCGAAGATTCTCAATAAACGTCGGGGAGCTACCCTCCTTTCCTCTTCTGCCTCCTCTTGGGCTCTTTCAAACACTCCTACTGCATCCATATTCACCTCCCATGTAATCTACCAAAGAAAAACTATGCAATGCTTGCTTTAAGACCTCAAACACCCTCTTTCACGTGCCCTCGCCTGCGTGTAAAAGTTTCTTTGATATTTAAACGCTTGCGATTTGGTTTTGATCTGTATTAAATAATCACTCTTTGTGTGATTGGTGACTAACTTTGAACGGGTGATTATTGCACGATTAGCGATTCTACACACGTCTTACTCTTAAATGCCTTTCGTAAATTTGGCCCAATGTGCTTTTGACGTTTTGTTTACATGATATTACCACGTGGTGACAAGCCTGGCATTGGCTTCGCGGTTAGGGTGGCGGCTTTGGATCCGAGGGTTCTGAGTTCGAGCCCCATTGGCCACTGAATTAACACCAGGGGGTTGACTCAGCCTGGCATCTTTCTGAGGTCGGCGAAATGAGCACCAGTGTACTGGTAATAGGAGCACTGCATCAGCGGCATAGCTGCGCCCCAAACCAATGATGAAACCAGCAGCCAAAATGCTGTCCACGATCGGTACCACGTGGTGTACCTAAATGCGGTATTGCCCTTCGAGTTTGAAGGGCATTTCTCTCCGGTCTTTTTCTTCATGGAGTCTCTCATAGTTTGTTTCGGGTGTGGCCAAAATGGTCATTTGAAGGACTCCTGCCCGAATAAGTCCATGGGTGGAGTTATTATATCAGGTGGTAATGAACAGTATCGGTCGAACGAGATCATTGTGATGATGTACATAGTGTGTGTGCTTCGAGAGATGCTATCATGGAAAAAGAAATAAGTAAAACGAGGAAAAGAACTCTCTCACCTTCTTACACCCTTAATGAGTGAGATAACAAGGTCTTGGCTGGTCCTCCTACCTTCGCTCAAGTGGTTACCATAGGTAAAGGTGGAGCACAACCTCTTTCTCAGCAGTTGCCTCTAGCAGAAGAAATTCCTCACCCTCCTCTACCTTCAGAATCGATTGAAGATCATGTGAGGGCATGGTTGGGCGCTCACATGAACGTTGGACACACTATACTGTCTTTCCGCTCACCCTATCCTTTCCATGCTACCAAGCTACTAGCAGCCCTGTCCACAATGTTCCTGCAGACAATCACAATGAATGGATACATGTCTTAAACACATCTTACATCTTTGCACGTTCCAGTGTGCACACACCTCATTGACTCAACCTGGTTTTGCGGAATGTCAACCGCATCCACAACTGTTCTTTTCAGAACTTCCACGACATGCAACCACACACAGCACACATCCCATCTGCACTTCTCACTCACCTGCACCACAAACTTTGTTCCTGACGACATGCCAGCTCATATACAGGTGGGCCCCAGGGTCAACACCACACCCCAACTACTTCGCTCCTCTGTCTATCAATTTTTCTTCTCCCGAAATGCTTGCGGTGCCTGTGTGTTGAAAGTTGTGGTAAGATGATTGAATAAGAGGGCTTATGTGCTTTGAGGAAAGATCTTTTCTCTTTTGACACTGTTTTGCCTTGGACATAAATACATACATGTCCTATTGATCTTTATAAATTGTTTCCAAACTGCCCGATTATCTTTTCTCCATTGTTTCGACCATAGTGTGTTCTAGTTACAGGGAGTTCTGCCCCGCCTTTCCATCATGGTTAATTATTAGCCAACGTCCCACTTATGGTATTGCTCGGCCGTTTTGATGGACAGCAGTGGGGCATCGAGAGAACGGTTCCCCGTCTGGGAGGTTTAATTCACCGTTAAGGTAAAGTGGAGTTAGATGCTGGACCCTGGCTGAATTAAACATCGAACATGGCATCTGTGGTTGCCGAGCAACCCATCGTGCCACGGAGTTATCTGCGGCTCTCGGGTTCAGCGCGCCCGGCTGGGAAGCAGGTCCGAGTACTCCCCTCATGTCCTCGCGACCCCTGAACCCATAACAATATACTCTATCATTCTTGTTTTTAATATCCAGTGGTTCACGAAAAAAAAAAAACTTGTGTTTGAAGAAACATTAATCTGGGAGTCAATTTAACACATTTGTTTGTAGAACTCGAGAATATCAAATTTATTGTGAACTGGAAGGACACTCGGTGGAGCGCATACCTCCGCCATGTCATGCCTAATCCACGAGAGCATATCGGGTCCAACACAATTTTGAGATATCGTGTTTATATATCGTTTTTGGCCCCATCTCTCAATGGTGAAGAATCATTTCAAAAATCAAATAATTCTTGTGTCCAGATCCGGATTCAGATCTTCACCAAAATCGAATCAATTCTTCCTGCGACACACCCAACCTGTCCACCACGTTTTGTCCGACTCCTTCCACAACCTTTTGAGATATCCTGCACACAAACAGACAGACAGACAGAAAGGGGTGAAAACATAACCTCCTTCACCTTCGGTGGCGGAGGTAAATATCAACACCTTTTTTTATGAACAAGACGGAACTGGGCTGATTCTTCTGTTGGTATGAGACCCGCTTTGGTTTTTGAATCCATTTTATTTAAAATCCAAAAATTATTTACATCTCTGAAATTTAACTTCAATACGATTAAAATATTACCATTATTTCTTATTGAGTGACGGGGTAGTTGAAAGTAAGATTGACGAAGACAAATACAACTACAAGAGGAATGTCTCCCTCTGGTGTAGCAGCTATGAATAACCGATTGTTTTCTTTTCATTAACACAATCAAAGATAATGAGGTTATTTTTTTATTTATAAAAATCTTGGGGTGAGGGTATATCATCCGTGTTATTACTAAGAATACAAGAAGGAGGTTTCAAGGAACTTGAAGGAGTCCTGCACGCCACTGAGTTATATTTATGTTTTTGCGTATAACAGAATAATTGTACTACATTTCAAATATCATTATGATGAAGTTTGTTTTGAAATTGAAACAAACTTTTCATGTCTTATTTGTTAAGACCCACAGTCTCTCTATCGGGTGCAACCTGTGGCTGCTGGTTGCATCATTGGTTGGGACGCGACTTTGCCGCTGATGCAGTGCCCCACTTACCTTTTGAGATTTCGTGGTACTGGTACTCATTTTGCCGACCTCGGAAGGATGACAGACTGAGTCAACCTCCTGGTGTATTTTAATTCAGCGGCCAACGGGGCTTGAACTCAGGACCCTAGGAACCCAAACCGCCACCCTAACCACGACGCCAACACCAGGCTGAGACCCACATTTAAACCCTGTGAGAGCAACTGAAACTCAGATTGAAAGCTTGACTGAAAATTATTAAATTCTCATAATCCAAAAAGTTAGGAGTGAGGAGCATTGATAGCAAATCAAGATAAAGACCAATTACTGCACTGTAGTCCTAAGAAGAAAGCTGGACAAAGCGCACGCACGCACACACGCACGCACGCACGCACGCTTTCCCACATTTATGTGAACCAATTATTCGGCATCTTTGTGAATTTGGTATATTTTTTTGGTTGTTAAGTTTTACCTTACTCTTCCAGCCAAGTCGAAATTCATTCATTTATCTTTCGAAAATAAATAATCTCATGTTTTTTTTGAAGTTCTATGTTTATTACTAAATTCAGGTTTGATTTCTAAATAATACAATATTTTATTTATACAATATGAGCAAATACCACCCGTCACTTCACTGATGGGAGTACTGAGAGGGGGGAAAAAGAGGGAGGGGTGAGGGAGAGAGAGAGAGAAAGGGGAGAGGAGGGAGGGAGAGTAAGGGTGAGGAGGGAGGGAGAGTGAGGAGGGGCAGGGGAAGGGAAGGCAGAGAGGGGTGAGAGGAAGGAAAGGCAGACATGCGGTGGAGTGTTAATTACGATTCAGACTGTCTCATCAAAATGCTTCTGCATCGAATAACAGTGAAAATGAAACAAAATAATGACAAATCCATTTTGGAGTGGTCATCTATCTATAATTCCAGCAATGTGTGTGTGTGTGTGTGTGTGTGTGTGTGTGTGTGTGTGTGTGTGTGTGTGTGTGTGTGTGTGTGTGTGTGTGTGTGTGTGTGTGTGTGTGTCTGTGACCGCTGCTTCTCGACAACAACTGGTCCGATCTAATTGGAACTTGCCAGGTATATTGCTGTAGACATGAGTATGTGCCTTTTCAAGGTTTGATATTAATCGAACAAGTGGTTCCCAAGTTATGGCCATTTATTTACCAAACCAATGACAGAACACGTTGCTGCATAGGCGTGGCCGATGGAGAAAGGGCGCCATTTAGTTACCAATGACAGGACACGTTGCTGCGAAGGCGTGGCCGTTGGGGAAGAGATCCTCAGCCGCGTTCCCCATTTCGGGTTACAACGTACGGACTTCCGGATAGCGATGACTTACTGTATTCTAATAATTTCTCGATTTCTTATGCGCATTTATAGATAAACACAATGCCCCAATCCAGTCGTCATTTACGAGAGCGAAGGAATGGCCTGTGTGTTTGTTTGGAAGTTTTTTGTTTGTTTTGCACGTATGGCCATGCACGTACGGCCACACACGTATGGGCACGCACGTATGGGCACACAAGAGCGAAGGAACGGCCTGTGTGGTTGTTGTTTCTGGCACGCGGTTTGAAAGTTATTTTTTTTGCACGTACGGCTATGCACGTACGGGCACGTACTAGTACTATAAATACCGCCCAGAGATAAACACAGTTCAGAAACAAACACCGCCTGGACACGTCCGGAGACAATCACTGCACAGATGTGTTCTGAGACAAACACTGCCAGGACGCATCTGGAGACAAACACTGCCCGGATGCATCAAGGACAAACACCACCCAGACTCGTCCGGAGACAAACACCATCCGGACATGACCACTATATCCAGTCATGTATGGAGATCCAGTTGTTCAGACATTAACCACCATCTGGATACATCCAGAGACAGAGAGGGAGAAAGATTGAGAGGTGGAGTGGTAGAGGGAGAGAGGGAGGTGGAGATTCAGGGAGGTAGCAAAAAGAACATGTTGTGCTTTATGAACGCATTATGAACACATATACACACACACACACACACACACACACACACACACACACACACACACACACACACACACACACACACACACACACACACACACACACACACACACAATTGTTTGGCCGATATTGGCAATTTTTGGGGAAATGGCATTTTGGAGTCAGTGTGATTAGTGCATACTGTATACAACCAAAAAACCTTGAGTGGCTTTCACCGAAAAACAACGTTGCATTTATACTGATGTTTCGTGTCTGCTTGTTGAAGGAGTTTGGCTTGTACGTCATTGGGAGGGGGTGTGTCCATTCGTTCAGCCGGTTTATTCTGTACGTTCGTTGAAAGGGAAACGTTAACATTAATCTGTGACTCGTTGTTATTCGGTTCGGCCGTGGAAGCATGCGTTTTTCGAAGAGGGCAAAACTGTTTCATTTGGCCCACTGCACCACAACCAAAGCACTTTAGGGTGTCAGTGTTAACATATACTTGGTAATCGTGACTATTTACAGTGAATTTTGAAATGACGTTCAGAGAGGGATAATCCTTGTTGAGTACCATAAATACTTGTCTCTGGAAACCCATCACGTGACTGGCACGTTCATCTTTGCAGTCCAAAGGGAGTATTATTAGGGGGGAGCACACAGTGTCCATAGTGCTGCAGCGCTTTCAGGATTACATTAATGCTCAGGAATGGCGGTGCATTTGAGATAACCACTTTCTGAGCAGGAGCATCTAAAGGATACGTCATCACAAAGTGTCCAGAGTCGAGGGACAGGCCTTGTTGAACGATGAGATCAACGTGCTCTTCGTCGGACATAAACACGATAACTCGTTTATTCATCCGTGACGCGGCACGTACCTCACCAAACCCGATTATGTTCCCGATGGCGAGAACAATCGCTTCCACCGAAACACCCTCCGGTGGGGAGCATGCGATTCCATTCTTGCGCGATAACCGTTCGAATGCGGCATATCGCTGCGAGCGAGCAGCCGCCATGTTTCAACACACGATGCTCAACGTCTTCCTAACTCAGGAAGAGGAAGTTACCAATACACTCCAACTTTTACAGAATCTTGGGAAAGGGAGTGCTAACTGAACAAAATAAGGAAAGGTAAGCAAAATTAAAAAGCAAAATAAAGGTTTAAAGCGAAAAGTTTTTGAATTTCGAAACGATTAACAGGGCACCGCCCAGGAACCGGCGATACCCTGACTAGCGCCCCGACGTGCTCTCTCTCTCTCTCTCTCTCTCTCTCTCTCTCTCTCTCTCTCTCTCTCTCTCTCCTCCCCCCTGCTGGCACCGTTGGTACGTTGTGTGTACTGTTATGGCTGCTGCTTGCTTTGTGTCTTGAGTACCTGTCCTCCGTTGTGCTGGTTTGTGTTTCCACATTGCCCATTTCAATTCCTCTGTGTTCGTGTTTTTTTGTTTGTGAGGTTTTCCCGTGTTTCCCCTCTGTGTAGCGGAGAGAGAGAGAGAGAGAGAGAGAGAGAGAGAGAGAGAGAGAGAGAGAGAGAGAGAGAGAGAGAGAGAGAGAGAGAGAGAGAGAGAGAGAGAGAGAGAGAGAGAGAGAGAGAGAGAGAGAGAGAGAGAGAGACTGAGGTCTTTTTATTACAAAAGTAAAAATATATACGTACAATTTACAAATCAAAAAAATACCGAAAAAAAAAAACAAAGAAGAGAAAAAGGATAAAAACGAGGAGAAAAGCAGGAATAAAAAAAAACAAAAAATATGTTCGTTTGAACTCGAAGAAAAGCAAAACAGAAAGAACAAGTGAAATCCTTCAATACAGCGCGTGTGGTGAAGCAAATGAGTACACTAATGTTAAAATATGCAATTTATGCTTTTTCAGTTGAAAAACAATTAAAAACCGTACTTAATATTTGAAATGTAAAAATCTTGTTATTATTGTGATAAGCACCTTTATATATAACAGAAGGAATGAAATCGTTCTATACAGCGTGGCAGGGGACCACAAAAGAATGATGGCATAAGAAGAACTTAGCTTTCAGCATTCGGCGATCGGCGCGAAATGTGATGGTGGGCAGAAGTGACATCTTTTGACGCGAAATGCCATGGTGGGAGGAAATGACGTCTTTCGTTCATTCGTACATGAGAGCCGCGTTTCTTCGTTTTTTTTTCCGTCAAGCAATAAATTAAATGGTTTTCACATATATAACACATTTGTTTCACAAATTTCCATTGAAATACTCGGGTATTTCCGTCAATTGTCACCATTTCCGTCGAGGTAACCCACTGCATCTACCGGATGGCCGTCATTGGCTGCCTTGAGGCACGTGGGGGGGGGGGGGACACCGGAGACGTGGGAGATGTGGTAGACGCTGGCGGGGACATTTCAAACTCGGTGTAATTGTATACAGCGCACGCGCTGTAAAAAAGCAGGACTACAAAACTCAAACAGGTTACATCATTTGAGGAATAATATCAAAAAATATAATACTAAATCATTTCGATGTTTTTCGTAAACACCTTCCAAGCACCATTTTTCCACAAAAAATATTGTTTCGGTTGTGGGGGTCGTAGATGGAAGGATTTAATAGGGAATTTAGCATTGTGTGGAGTTGCTTGGTCCATGGACGAGGAGAAGGCATCTCAATGTAACTAAGTTAGGGAATCTGTGAGCTCAAGGGTTACATGTCACCACACGAGGGGCGTTCTTCTTCTTCTTCTTCTTCTTCTTCTTCTTCTTCTTCTTCTTCTTCTTCTTCTTCTTCTTCTTCTTCTTCTTCTTCTTCTTCAGACAAAACCTTAATCTCTTGGACTCGGCTCTTGTCTATATCGAAGATCTGGATCTCCTTAAATACTAAGCACATGTACACATCCTTGCATTGATGGTGCCTTTTGAGAGCGTCTATCATGAACTTTTAAATGTATTCGGACATTTGCTTTAAAGTTTCGAAAATTTCACGTTACTATTTAAAGATTATTCCATTTATCGTATTGTAATTTCGTAAATACATTATATATTTCGTAAATACACGGTATATCGTAAATACGTAAATACATTATGACGGGTCTCCCTATTGGCTTAATGAAGGTGTGGTGAATTGAAGGTCATGACGTGAGATCACATGTTGCCCGGCTCGAGCACAGAAGAGATAAAGCTGAGGTTCGGCTCGGCCGCGCGGATTGTCCCTAGGGCATTGTCGTTTTATGTCGGCGGCTCACTTGGTGCTCATTGAATGGTGAGAATACTGATCGATATATAATACTGATTTATTTTGCGGTGATTAGTTGCGCGTGTGTACCTTACTGCTTATGTACTCCATGTTGCGTCTGAATTTCCTGGTGTGCCCGTAGAAGCGGCTTCAATCAAATGGAATAAAGCCTAAACTCTGAAGGTTCTTCTCTCGTCCTCATTTCAATTTATTCCATTTGGTTTTCTCGGCTCTCTCAACCAACGATGGACAAGATCTACAAACCAGAGAGGTTCGACGCAGACCCAAACGCGACTGACTCAGAAATGAAGTGGTCGCATTGGTTCCGTTCCTTCTCACACTATCTGACCATCATCGAAGAAGGAGCTGACAAATTGGCCGCCCTCGTGAATCATGTCTCGCCCAGCGTATACAGGCTCTTCTCGGAGTGCGACACTTACGAAGCAGCGATCGACGTGCTGCAGGCGCTCTACGTGAAGCGCAAGAACGAGGTATACATACGACATCTTCTCAACACACGCAGGCAAGCAGCCGGGGAGACAATCGATCAGTTCCTGCAAGCTCTGAATCAGCTGGGAAAAGACTGCAGCTTCCGGGCCGTAAGCGCCGAGGAACACCGAAAGGAAGCGACCCGGGAGGCATTCATTCAAGGACTTAGATCAGCCCACATACGGCAACGCTTACTAGAGAAAGCGCAACCCACTCTTGAAAAGGTAGTCGATCAGGCTCGAGCGATGGATACGGCTCAGCAGCAATCTGAGTCATTTGGGACACCGATGCTGCTAATGAACGCGGCTATGGTGGAAACTCAAGGAACCCCACTGGCACAGACACAGCCAGACACAGGGGATGGAGAAACACCCGAGGAGCTGGATACACAGGCCACGTCAAACTCCTCAGCAACTGCTCCGGTTGGTAAATGTTTCTTTTGTGGGTACAAAAGACACCCCGCCAAAAATGCCCCGCCAGAGATGCCACATGCATGAATTGCGACAAGAAAGGGCATTATGCCAGGGTATGTAAATCTACTCTAAGGAGAAATAAACCCACTTCTGCGGCTCTCTACTCGCAAAATAAACTAACTGCAGCCTCCCCGGGGAATCTATCCCAGGCTATCATCAACGTACAAATTAACGGGAATATGGCTGAGGCACTGATTGATACCGGCAGCTCTGAAAGTTTCGTCAACAGCTCGCTAGTGAAGGGCAGGAAATGGAAAATCCACCCGACAGACAATACGGTATGCATGGCCGCCACATCACTACAGTCCCGCGTACGAGGGTACTGCAATGTTGAATTGGACATAAAAGGGTACACGCATCGGGATGTAAAGGTACTGGTGCTTCGTGATTTGTGCGCAGACGTAATTCCGGGTCATAATGTCCTCAAGCAGCACACGAGCGTCGAAATACCCTTTGGAGGAAGCAAACCTCGTCTAATTTTAAATGCCTTGACTACCGCAGAGGTAACGTCCCCCAGCTGTTCGCTAACCTGTCGCCGGTCTGCAAACCGATAGCGATCAAATCGCGGCGATATACCACTGCTGACATGAATTTCATCACTTCAGAAACCAAGCGATTACTGGAAGAAGGAATTATAGAACCGAGCGATTCGCCATGGCGCGCACAGGTGTTGGTGACCAGCAGTCAGAACCATAAGAAACGAATGGTTATCGATTATTCCCAAACGGTCAATCGCTTCACCCAACTCGACGCCTACCCCCTGCCGCGTATAGACGAGATGGTCGAACGCGTGGCCAATTATAAGATATTCAGCACCATCGACTTGCGAAGCGCCTATCACCAAATTCCCATCCGAGAGGAAGACAAACCTTACACCGCATTCCAGGCAGGTAGACGCCTCTACCAATTCAGGAGAATTCCATTCGGTGTCACGAATGGAGTAGCTTGCTTCCAACGGGTTATGGACGACATCATCTCAGATGAAAACCTCAAAGACACTTTTGTTTACGTGGACAATGTCACAGTGTGCGGTAGGGATCAGGGGGAACATGACATGAATCTGGACAGATTCTTGAGCATTGCTAGAAAATATAATCTGACTCTCAACTACGAAAAATGCGTATTCTCGGCAAGGTCAATTGACCTTCTCGGCTACACGATAGCCGACGGCATGATTAAGCCTGGTCCTGAGCGATTGCGCCCACTTCGTGAGCTACCCCCACCTCAGGACCTGCAGACAATCAATGCGCCGGGTGATCGGCATGTTCGCTTACTATGCGAGATGGATTTCGCAATACTCCGAGAAAATACATCCCCTAGTGCATTGCAAAAACTTTCCACCAGATGCCGCTGTTGTAACAGCTTTCCAAAAACTCAAAGACGATATCAGTAATTCCGTGGTATTATCGATCGATAGCTCGGTGCCCTTCGTGGTGGAGACAGATGCTTCAGATCACGCGATAGCTGCTACGCTTAATCAGTCTGGGTGACCCGTCGCGTTCTTCTCGAGAACTCTCTCTGGAAGCGAGCAGAGACACTCGGCAATAGAGAAGGAGGCGTACGCCATCGTCGAAGCGCTGCGTAAATGGAGACACTATTTACTGGGAAACCACTTCACGCTCGTTACGGACCAACGATCCGTGGCATTCATGTTTGATGGGAAAAATAACGGGAAAATTAAGAATGAAAAAATTATGAGATGGCGGATAGACCTAGCCTGCTATAGTTATGACATTGTTTACCGGCCCGGGAGGGAAAACCCTGCTGCAGATACTTTCTCTCGGGTCTACTGCTCGGCGGCAATCAGTCGGACTTTGCAAGACCTCCATGTGTCTCTGTGCCACCCGGGGGTAACCAGAAAGGCACATTTCGTACGCAGACAGAACCTGCCCTATTCTATTGAAGATATTAAACAAATGAATGCTTCATGCCCTGTTTGCGCTGAACTAAAACCCAGATTCTATGGTGCGGCTTCTGGCAGACTGATCAAGGCCACTTCTCCCTTCGAGAGACTAAACATTGACTTCAAAGGGCCCCTGCCGACCGAGACAGACAACAGATACATATTCACTGTTGTTGATGAGTATTCAAGGTTCCCTTTCGCGTTTCCGTGCTCGGATATGACCTCGGGCACTGTCGTGAAATGTCTGTCTGACCTCTTCGCTATGTTTGGGAAACCTTCGTACATACATTCAGACAGAGGGCCGTGTTTCATGTCGGCCGGGCTAAAACAATTCCTATTAGAGCACGGCATCGCAACTAGTCGAACGACGGGTTACAACCCACAGGGTAATGGGCAGGTGGAACGATATCATGGAACCATTTGGAAAGCCGTAACTCTGGCGCTGAAATCGAGAGGACTGGGGCCCGAGCGGTGGGAGGTTACCCTTCTCGACGCTCTGAATTCCATACGCTCTTTGCTCTGCACGTCCACCAATGCTACTCCTCACGAGCGAATGTTTACTCACCAACGACGTTATGTTGACGGCCAATCGGTGCCCAATTGGCTAACCCATCCCGGAACAGTGTTCATGAAACGCCCGGTACGACAAAGCAAGTATGAACCCATGGTGGAAGAGGTTGAACTCATCGATACTAATCCAGAATACGCTCATGTAAGGCTCTCGGATGGCAGGGAGACCACTGTGTCGGTTCGTCATTTGGCTCCCTCAGGAACTCCTCCCGCAGGTACACCACCATCTGGCACACCTCCCTCTGACATCCCCTCCCCAGGTGTTCCCCCCCCCCAGGGACTCCACCCGAGAAGGGTGACGACGGAGCTACCGCGTTCCACCCGAGAGCGATCGGGGAGTCATCTCCGGCACGAGTCGAGGCTCACCAAGAGGATCGGAAGCCTCCCTCAAGTGAAACCGCCATCTACTCCCAGAGAGGCCGACGAATAATACCCCCTCACCGACTCAATCTGTAAAGGGGATTATCGGCATCCTCGATGCTCATGCTCCTATATGCTCGTTACATAATATATCGATGCTCATTACCATGCTCCTACAACTCAAAATAATCCTCACTGCTTGGCATGTATGCTTCTGTAGTTTAGATAGTTCGCATTGCTTGAAATGTATACTCCTGTAGCGCTGAAGTAATCATGGTGCGTTAGTTGGGCCTCTAGTTACATTTTAAAGACGGGGAGAATGTGGTGAATTGAAGGTCGTGACGTGAGATCACATGTTGCCCGGCTCCAGCACAGAAGAGATAAAGCTGAGGTTCGGCTCGGTCGGGGGGATTGTCCCTAGGGCATTGCCGTTTTATGTCGGCGGCTCACTTGGTGCTCATTGAATGGTGAGAACACTGATTGATATATAATACTGATTTATTTCGCGGTGATTAGTTGCGCGTGTGTACCGTACTGCTTATGTACTCCATGCTGCGTCTGAATTTCCTGGTGTGCCCGTAGAAGCGGCTTCAATCAAATGGAATAAAGCCTATACTCTGAAGGTTCTTCTCTCGTCCTCATTTCGTCCTCGTCCTCATTCCCACGTGACTAAATATCGGAAGTTGTTGTTGTTGTTGTTGTTGTTGTTGTTTTTAATTTTTTTTTTTTTTAGCCGACAAAACCTTTAGGACGCTGCTCTTGGACACATTTGTCCTTGTTTATATTTCAAGCCAAGCAGAAAAGCTGGGAAACGCATCCCTGAAATGACAACAAGCAGGCCACGCCCCCGAGGCGGAGGATACAGAGTACAGAGTGCAGAGTGCAGAGGGGAGAGAACGTGGAGTAGAGGTTGGTACATTGCAAGGGGCTTCGAACTACTGCATAGGACGGGAGATCGGCAGGGCGCACACACGCTCGCACTCACGTACACACACACGCACTCACGTACACACACACATGCGCACACACGCTCGTACTCACGTACACACACGCGCGCCCTACTTGCGGATTGCCTGGCGGATTATTTATTTATTATTATATATATATTTTTTTACCTGTTGAATTATTGTCTTTATAAACATTTGTGCATGTTCATTAAATGTATTCCTTTTCAGAAAGTGTATTGGTCCATTTCTAGTGGGGTTCGCGGATCAACCCCCTTGTGCTGTCCTGGTGCAGTGCTCCTGTGCCATACTCCTCCGCTCGTCCGCCATTGCCCTTCGAGCACGTGTTAAAATCCCCGTCCATGAATGTGCCCCAAGCTCACTGAAAAATGACATGATATTCCATTGTTCAAGGGTTTTTCCATTTCTCTTCTCCTTTCCAGATAGATACATAGCAAAGCTTTTCCTACACCCACAAAGAAAAAACAGCAGCTCATACTTTTTGCCATGTTGGCATTCTTTTTTTATACCCAAAAATAAATGATCAAAAAGTAAGTGTGAACTTCATTTTAAGAGAGAGAGAGAGAAAATGTAACCAATGAAATAATGGAATAAGTCTTTCCCAGTCAATAAAAAAAGGAAATACGTCCTCATTTACAGAGTAAAAAGAAAAAGAGGCAGCATGCGGATATTGGGGCAAACTGCCTGACATACGTGTGACATGGGATGATCCAGTGGGCAAGGTGCCACTGGAGATCTCCCATTCCTTTGGTGATTGGTTTACAATACATTGATTCCCATACAGGTTCAGTTGGGGGGACCGGCAGGAAGTCGCCTCTTCCAACGTGTCACTCCATTTAATGGAGAAACTCTGAGAATTATCTTCAAACATGACTTGTGCAGGCTCGTGCTGGTGGCAGTATGCAGTTCATTTGCCCCTGTGCTAACAGGGGGGGAGATCTCTGGGAGAACAGTCAAAAATCAGTTTCGGGAAATAGGGTTCATCAGGATGAACATGAGCGTTTTGAGTCCATAGTAGTCGTAACTGATGATTTTCTTTTGTACAACTTTCCTCATTATTCACCCAATTGTCCTCTTGGATTGAATCCCTGTTGAAGATGAGATTTCCTCCACAGTCGTCCACCCTACACCGGAGCTTGGCCGTAGGTGCCGTACTTTGTTTCTGCCCGCATCATTGAAACGTTGGCACAGTTCACGGCTCCTGAATATAATCGGAAAGAGGGGGTTAAAAAATGGCGGCTCAACTTCATACATCTCTGGGGAGTACGTGTCCACTTTGCGACTCGCAGAGAATGCTTTCCAGGCAATGAGAAGGCTCTGATAAAATAAGGGGAGTACTGATGTATCCACATCCTTGAGGTGGGTCAGGAATACTTCGAGACCACAGCTGAATCTGCCTGCCTGTTGCAAAATGTGACAGGCCAAGGGGTGGTTTGGCAGGTGTTCAGGCGTTTGATGGAGGACAAGCAAAAGCCCATGATGTGGGACTTCACATGAACTAGGTTTTGACCTCCATCAGACGAAGTATTGTTGTGGGCCAAGTTTCGGTGGCGAGCACGACCGCTAGATGGAGCTGTAGAGTCGGCTTCACTTTACACCCGGTATTTATAGGTTGTCACCCCGGATAATTCCGGAGCCGACGGGTCCCTTATCGGACCGAAGATCGCCAATAGGTCGACCGCGTGGGATAGGGTCGATTGCCAATTTCAATTTACCTAAATACACACGTCGTCCAAACTACCGAGGAAATTCACCCTCAGCAGAGCTCGACAGAACGAGCCGTTTGCGTGCTCGAACCGTGCGTAACCCGAGCGGATGGTTACCGAGGTCTGTCGGTCCAAATGCACAATTTGCCGCTTCCAAATTTCCCAACACGCACCGTGCTAAACCAATAAAGAAAACACAGAAACGAGCTGAAACATTTAACAGGGGATTTATTTATAATGAGGGGAAAGGGAACACACAAGAAGCAGAGTTAAACCGACTACAAGAAATGCAAGTATGTACAAGACACTTAAACAATTCTACTTGAAGATGAGCCCACAGACACACACGCACACACAAATACCCAAAATAAGTGATGGCTGCGGCCTTTATTGAAGGTTCCCAGCTTGAGGGAAGATGAGCTGGGAACCAGAGCTATCTCAGACCTTCCCGCCTCGTGTGGTCTTCGACGTCCTGGATTGGCAGGACTCGAACCCGCAACTCGATGCCTGCCCACCATCTTTCTCAAAAACATTTACATATTTGCTTCCATATTCCTGTGGCTTCACATTTACATTTTAATATACTAAATGGGTGTAATCATCTTGGGCCACAGTTTGCTCGGTTTCACGTGCTTGGATCGATGGTGTATCATTCACGGACCCATTATCAGTTTTAATTACATCAGCGACCTCATCCGTGCAAGTAATGGATGCACAATGTTGTACAGTTTGAGAGTCATTACACTTCTCCGGGGGATCCGTTTCATTAGTTTGTTCAACGTTATGCAAAGGGATTTCAGCAGAAGCCTGGAAAGTGTTTGTAGTGAAGGTCTCCATATCGAGCACAACCTTTTTAACAGCGCCTGATGAGTCATCGGATGCCCTTCGTTTACTTGTAACCGATTTAAGTTCTGTATCCATGACATCAGTTTGACGAGAAAGAGTAACATCATTATTAGTTGAACCGCTGGTTTCCTCCACATTAGGAACGTTACTTGGTGGAGTTACGGTAACCTCTTTCTCATTACGAACGTTAACTGGTGGAGGATCGGTAATGTCCTCCTTTCACCCTGCATCCGTGTGACCTGTTTTGCCACATCTGGTGCACGAGGCTTTGGGACAAAAGCGTTTCAAATGTCCGAATGCTCCACAATGGAAACACGTTAAGGTAGCGGAGAGGAATCATGGACATTCTGGAAACCATTTTCCCATAACGGGATAACACGGACATGATCTTATCATGAGATATGAAAGGTGGAACATTTGATATTATTACTCTCATCGCGGGAGTTATCAGTGGTGCCACCATTATTAAATGACCGCTTTCCGTGGTTATTCCCGTACTCACGACCTGATGGACGAGTGAAACGTCCGAAACATAAACAACCACTTTCTGATTCATATGCGATGCGGCATGAATGTTTTCATCACCGATTATGTTTCCCACCGCAAGGACAATGTCCGCGACGGGAACTCCTTCAGGAGGAACACACACAAATGCATGCTTCCTGGTTAATCCCTCGCACATGAGAGCGTGCGTTCGCCATGACAGCGATATCACACCCTCTTGTCCGCACTGGACAAGAAGGTGTCAAACTGAAATAAGTCAAACTAAAATAAATAAGAAAAACACGTAAAAGCAAACAGGCTTACAAAGCGTCGTCAAAGCAGGTAGGCTGCGCCCAGAGTGGGCCCGCTCTCAATCTTTCTCTCTCTCAAACACAAAGATGTAGAAAAGTAAAAGCAAAAGCTTCAAAAGGACATGGGATGGAAAAAGGATGGACGGAGGGAGCGTGGGGGGGGGGGGGGGCGTGTTGTCAAGTGAAAAAAAAAACGCACTGATAGTTCACCACAACACAGAGCAGTTGAACACATTACGCCACAACCATCTCACAAACGGTCGGCAGATGGAGACAGAGTGACAGAGACATTGGGTAGAGGAGTTAGCAGAGATAATATGTTATGCTTTTTGAACCACACACACACACACACACACACACACACACACACACACACACACACACACACACACACACACACACACACACACACACACACACACACACACACACACACACATAGACACACATATATATATATATATATATATATATATATATATATATATATATATATATATATATATATATATAATAATTCCGTGCGTGTGTGTGTGCGTGTACGCGTGTGTGACCGCTGTTTCTCGACAACCACTGGTCCGATCCCATTGAAACTTGCCAGCTATATTGCTGGGGACCTGCGTATGTGCCTTTTCAAGGTTTTATATTAATCGGACATGTGCTTCCCAAGTTATGGCCATTTATTTATCAACCAATGACATGACACGTTGCTGCGGCCATTTATTTACCAACCAATGACATGACACGTTGCTGCGTTGATGTGGCTGCGTAGGCCGGTGAGCAGCCGGCCGACGATGATGTCACAGGCCGTGCCGGTTACATGGCATTGAATGTCATGGCAAGCAAAGAGGGAGGTAAACTTGATTTTAATTTGGATTTTAATTAACTCTGTGTGTGGAAGTGTGGTTGTCGCGAGAACGCGAGAGCAAAGGAACAGCTTGTGTGGTTGTCGTTTCTGGCTCACGGTTTGAAAGTTTTTTTTTTGCACGTATGGGCATGCACGCACGTACGGGCATGCACGTGAGAAGGAAGCAGCGGCCTGTGTGGTTGTTGTTTCTGGCACGCGGTTTGAAAGTTATTTTTTTTTAATTTTTTTTGGTTTGCACGTACGGTCACGCACCTACCGACACGCACCTACGGGCATGCACTAGTCTATCTATAATTCCAGCTGTGTGTGTGTGTGTGTTTGTGACCGCTGGTCCGATCTAATTGAAACTTGCCAGATATATTGCTGGGGACCTGAGGATGTGCCTTCTCAAGGTTTGATATTGTTGCGGATTCGCACCCGCCGGCGTGCGAACGGCCACGTAACTCGAATCGCAGCACGTCGCCCACCGGACGGACAATCCAGTCGTGACCCTCTCGGACTAACGCCGGGAACCAGTCACGGGTGGACCTTTCGGTCTCACCGCGATCGAGCCAATCGGCCCCCGCGTGGGAAAGGGTTGCTCGCCAAATTCGACCTACCTAAGTACCCACACGGAGGGTAGACCGGGCGATCACACCTCACCGCAGGTCGACTTCGGACACGGGCCACTTAAGCGACCCGTTCCGTACTATCGGGATAACCGAGCGGTGTTATTCTTCGGCCTCGACGGTTCGATTAATTATCGGGCGTCTTAGCCCACGACCAACCCTTTACGTGAAGCAAGATGGGGATTCAATGAAAGAAATGACGAAGCGAAGCGGGAAAACAGTTCAATAATAAGCACATTTATTTCGCGATGAACGGAAAGCACACATATACAATTCCACCAAAAGCACATGGAAAAGAAGAAGACAAAAAGCAAATGCGACAATGCAGATCTAATACCGACTACGCAAGCACACGGCAACACTTATACAATTTTACTTCACAGACGGCGCCGACAACACATATTCCTAAAGCAAAAGAAAAGAGAACCACCCTCCAGGATGAGGGGGTAGGCGGGCCTGGGGCCGAGACCGTGTCGGGCCTACTCGTCTGATGATGAGACGTGGAGCGGCGGTGGTGCCTCAACTCCGCGGGCCTCGCGGACAGTGTCTGGTACGGGGTGGGAAGGGGGCCCCCTTTTGTCGCACTATCTCAGCGCGGGGGGAAACAGGAGGGGGTTGCTGATGCTCGGGGAAAGGAGGATTTCACAAAAATCGCGGGTCCCGCGACGAGCGTCTCCACCACGACCTCGGTCGCACCGCCGGCCTTTCTCTCCGCAGTTCCCCGAATCCGACGCGAGCACCCCCTCAACCGCCTTCGCCGCCGCCGCCTCTCCACAGCTCCGTCCTCTTCACTCCGACTCCGCGAACTCCCAACTGCACTCTACTCTTCCTCCGCTTCCAACTCAACTCTTCCTCCTGCGAACTCAACTCCCTCGACTGACGAACGCGGCCCCTTATATCCCCCGTGGCCTCGCTCCTTCATCTTTGACCCTCTGCCTCCGACCTTTCACCTCTCTTGCTGGCTCCCCATTGGCCCGAGGAAAAGTGGGCGTGAATGCTTTTTGATCCATGAATTTGCATATAGCGACCGCCCTCCAACGCCCTGGAGGCGGGGCCAAATCGCCCCTCGCTCACCGATTGGACGGAACAAAAGTGGGCGTGAGTCGTTTTTGATCCGTTTTTCTGCGGAAGGTCCGTGATGCTTTTGAACACGCTGCACGGTGCGCGCCCTACACGAGTCCAGCATCGGTGCCCACGAGTGGCGCGAGATGACGGTGATGCGATGGTGGCGAGTTGTGACGGTAAAGGTCGTGGCGGTTGTGGTGAAGCGGCGTTGTGGTTGTGGTTGTTGTTGTGATGGCTGTTGAGACGTGGTTGGTGGTGGTAATAATGGCGGTTGGTCCAAAATAAAGATAGTAAAAGAAAAATGGCTATCCTGAAGAGTCGCAGCCCTCATGAATGACATTTATTCCCTCTAGACAACGGGTTTGGGCCTAACTACACATATACTTACCGAGATATCTCACCAAAGGGACCTGAATGGTGGTTTGCGAATTTGGTCAACCACAACACTACCCCCTCCCCTTTTTACAGACTCGTCCCGAGTCGTCAAATTTTCGTGTGCCATCATGTGTAGTTTTCCCCTAGTACATTTTACCTACGGATCCCTGAGTGCGACATTCATGGTATTCGTGTCCCCAAAATAAATAACCTAAGGGCTGAGTAACTACCTAAACAAACTCACTCACACGGACGACTTAAATAAAATTGCCGGCGCTAGGACAGACATGCCGGGGGCGCACTCATATGTACAGTACATCTTAACCTTAACTTACAAATTTTACACTAAACCATGGCCCAGGATCAATGAACTCTGCAAAAGAAAAGCAGTTAGCAGGGAGCCAGGCTGCTCGCATGCAGTCTCTGGCTCAAAACAATGCAGGTGACAGGGAACGTGGCTGGCTGCTCACATGTAGTCCAAGGCCTTCCCTTTTGAACTGAACGCAGTGAACCACAACGGTGCATGGGCTGCACAAACGTAGTCTCCGTGCCAGCTCAAATGGCACACGCAATGAACACAACGAATGGATGGATGAATGGTTTGAACTGAACGCAGTGAACCACAACGGTGCATGGGCTGCACAAATGCAGTCTCCGTGCCAGCTCAAGTGGCACACGCAATGAGCACAACGGATGGATGGATGGACACAAACACGGTGCACGGGCCGCCACTGCAGGCCCGTGTTGTAGCTGCAAACAGGGCAGTTCTCGCAGCTTGCAAACTGTTGCCTTGCGGATCCTGGCGCACATGGAAATGAAAAGGGGGGGGGGGCAACGCAAAAATTGAACGGGGCTGGTGAACAGGGGCAGTGGGCATGGCATGGCAAAGGTAGCAGGCAAACACAGCCCGCAGAAGAAGGCCGTTGCAGGCAAACACAGCCGGCAGATGAACTGGCCGGCACAGGCCTTGAAGTACCACAGCTGCAGATGATCCGGCCGGCACAGGCCTTGCAGCAACACAACAGCTGCCGATGAAGTGGGCCGGCACAGGCCTTGCAGTAACACAGCCAGCAGATGAAGCTGGCCGGCCTCCGCCTTGAAGCAAAACACGGCCAGCCGATGAAGTTGGCCAGCCTTTGCCGTTCAGTGGAGGTTGGTGGAGGGAGTGCGGTGGTGCTGGCCACTTGGAAGGCGGGCTCGGACCTACCTACCTGTCTCCCTCCCACCTATCGCCTTTGCCTGTCACTGTACATACCCACTCCCTTAATTTGTCAAACCCCAATTTAGCCCCAACTTATTTTTTTTTTCTTTTTTTTTTTTTTTACTTCCCTACTATAAATCGTCCCCGAACCCCCTTTATCGTCTTTGTTCGGCTAACCTATCCTGTCACCTAGCCTACTCCCAACCCCTACGTTCCCTTCCCGGAGGGGAATAAGGGAGAGCTAGCGTCCTGTGCCGAGGCCCAACGAAGCCTCAGAATGGCCTCCCCAGAGTTCAGCGATCTATAACACAAAGTGGGTCCAGCGGCCCACAACGAGAGCGAGGGGATGGATGGTGCGGAGGGGTACACTTCCTAATCTACCCTATCCATTTAACTGTTAAACTACCCCGGGGCTTTCAACAAGCACCTCTCGCTTAAACTATTGGTTCTAACAACCCAGATTCCCGTCGCCTGTGTTGGTGTCCTCACAATTTCGGGCCTCGCCCCCCAATTTTCTCTCCGTGCCCTCACACGGTCTCCTGGCTGGGACACGTGGCTCCCTTTGGCAGGCACGACCCTCTGCCGAATCTCCCGCTATGGCACCCCTGGGCACTACACTGCCTCCGAGCCTACCAGCTCCCTAAAACCGGGGAGTGCCCCCCATGGCACCTCCCCTGAAACGCACACGTGGCAGGCTGGCTTCCCGGGCCCCTTTCCGAGGGTCACCCGTGCCCACAACACTGCCCACGCGGCTAATGGCGCCCCGGGCCCCCGCACCAAGCAGGCGCACCCGTGCCCACTACGCTATCCCGGCCCCCCATGGGCCCTTGGCCTACCACGGCCGACTAGCCTGGTGCCCGGGGTACCCACTCAGCGATACTCACCTTTCGCAGCCACGCTCCCAAGCCCGTCAACAGGGCTCCTGCACCCCTCCAAACGGGTTTCGAGCCTACTTCCCCACCAACAACAAAGCGACTTCCTTATTTCAATTTGACTAACCCCCTAACTCACTTTACTCTGACCCCGGCGTCCCTTGGGCGGGAGTCACTCCTCCCCCCAATCACTCATCGCACCATGCATTCCCCATTCGCTCCATACACACAGACCCGCTGGCCTCACTCACTCACCAAGCACATGCTTCCACTTCACTCACCAACTCTTCAACACACACACCGCTGAACTCTGCCATCCTTCTAACTACCTCCCCTAACTAACTCGTGCTCCCACGTCGTCCCTTAAACTACAGCACGTTCCTTTTAACACTACGTAGCTAAGCTACGTCCCCACTACACATTCACAAGTCTGTCACTGTCTCCAAAT
Source organism: Eptatretus burgeri (assembly GCF_056783735.1). Lineage (NCBI taxonomy): Eukaryota > Metazoa > Chordata > Myxini > Myxiniformes > Myxinidae > Eptatretus > Eptatretus burgeri. The sequence continues at coordinate 75,557,027 of NC_140974.1, read as the reverse complement.
AAATCATTTTATTTCCCAACCTAAATCTGGCTACAATCCCTCGAACGAATCCATTCCACGGACTCCATGAGGACTTACCCCTGCCCCATGAAGTCGGTCTAACTAAGCTAACCCTTCCCCCTAACTAGTTTCCATCCTGTGCCCAGGGTAAGCGGGTCTTCCACCCCTTGCCCAGGAATCCTGTGCACCCGAAAGTGAGGCTTGCTTCTTTTTTTTTTTTCTTTTTTTTTTCCATGCGCAGCACCAGCGCGGCAACTCGCGCACTTTGCACCTGCCCGTGACGTCATGCAGCTGCACGTGTTCCTCGTCCCTCCTTGGACGGTACCATCCGGCAGGGATACCCCTCCTGCCGGATTCCAACCACACGTGCAGCCATGACGTCACCGTGCGCATAAAAAAAAACAAGCCCCACGTCTCGAGGGGTTCCCCACGCGAACACATGTGCTTTGCCCGTTGGAGCTTAACACACACGATCGCGTGGAGAACCCGTCCGGTCCAAATCTGTAATCCTGCCTAAACTTTGTCCGTCCGCGGGATCGGCAAATCCACCGCGTGCGTTTCCGGACCGGGACTTCACTCTCGCAAGCGAGCACGTGGTGGTCTCGTGCGTTGCACAGCACGGACCTCGTGCTCACTGCTGGGTGAACCCGGCACGGTCCCCGAAACAACTACAGCCGCTACTCGGCTTTCTTTCTTCTGTCGCCGTCGTCGCCATTCAACCCACGCACACCTGCGTGTTACGACGCTCACACACCTCACCATTAAACTCACACTCACATCTCCCGTGTCTCTGCCAACTCAGTCACCACTTCACCCTTTACCTCCTTTGTCTCAACTATTATTTCTGTCGTCGTCACCTCGCGTCTCGTCTCACACGTTTTGGTCTCCCCATTTAATTTTTCCCTTTCGGTCATCGTCACGACCCTCGCCCAACACGTCCCCCGAATTATTTTTTCACCCGCCTCCACCGCGGGCCCGTCAGCCGTTGCACCCCCTTCCAGCTCGTTCGTTCCCACACGTGGAGTCGCCATTCCTATCTCCCTGGTCACGGCCTTCATGCCCGCCTGCAGGCATCGGCCCATGTTCTGCGTCTCACCCCGCAGCTTTTTTGTTTCTTCCTTCATTTGCTGTGTATTCGCATCCATCTTTTCGTTCATGCTTTTTATTTCGTTTATAAATTCAGTTGTGTTTGCATCCATCTTTTCGATCATGCCTTTCATTTCGTTTTTCATATCCGCATTTATCTTCGCTGTCGTTTCCGCATACATTTTTGCCAGCATGGTGAATAGCTGGGCCATGTCGGGTGCGCTTGGGTGAGCCGTTTCGGCAGGGGTTGGGGAAGGGTTTTGGTGGAGAGGGGGAGGGGAGGTGTCATACACCGCGGCCGCTGCCGCACCCATTTCGGGCTCTGGGTTCAGTTGGGCGAGTTCGTTTTCCTGTACAACCAACATTTCCTGCACGGGGATTTCATCCTGAGCCATGGATTCTACACATTCTACATCCATTTCTAATACCCCCGGCTCCCGCTCGCCTTGAGACGCCATCTTGCTTCTCTTAAAGGGTTAATTTAACTCGCTCATAATTTGGAGGGAATCGGGGGTCGCTCCTCTCACCCCTGGACCGATTCCCGTGAATTTAATTGGAGACAGGAGAGCCCGTTTTCCCGTTCTCCGATACCAGTGCTGCGAGGAGGGCGATGGGTTTGTATCCCACTCCTGACACCAGTGTTGCGGATTCGCGCCTGCCGGCGTGCGAACGGCCACGTAACTTGAATCGCAGCACGTCGCCCACCGGACGGACAATCCAGTCGTGACCCTCTCGGACTAACGCCGGGAACCAGTCACGGGTGGACCTTTCGGTCTCACCGCGATCGAGCCAATCGGCCCCCGCGTGGGATAGGGTTGCTCGCCAAATTCGACCTACCTAAGTACCCACACGGAGGGTAGACCGGGCGATCGCACCTCGCCGCAGGTCGACTTCGGACACGGGCCACTTAAGCGACCCGTTCCGTACTATCGGGATAACCGAGCGGTGTTATTCGTCGGCCTCGACGGTTCGATTAATTATCGGGCGTCTTAGCCCACGACCAACCCTTTACGTGAAGCAAGATGGGGATTCAATGAAAGAAATGACGAAGCGAAGCGGGAAAACAGTTCAATAATAAGCACATTTATTTCGCGATGAACGGAAAACACACATATACAATTCCACCAAAAGCACATGGAAAAGAAGAAGACAAAAAGCAAATGCGACAATGCAGATCTAATACCGACTACGCGAGCACACGGCAACACTTATACAATTTTACTTCACAGACGGCGCCGACAACACATATTCCCAAAGCAAAAGAAAAGAGAACCACCCTCCAGGATGAGGGGGTAGGCGGGCCTGGGGCCGAGACCGTGTCGGGCCTACCCGTCTGATGATGAGACGCGGAGCGGCGGTGGTGCCTCAACTCCGCGGGCCTCGCGGACAGTGTCTGGTACGGGGTGGGAAGGGGGCCCCCTTTTGTCGCACTATCTCAGCGCGGGGGGGAAACAGGAGGGGGTTGCTGATGCTCGGGGAAAGGAAGATTTCACAAAAATCGCGGGTCCCGCGACGAGCGTCTCCAACACGACCTCGGTCGCGCCGCCGGCCTTTCTCTCCGCAGTTCCCCGAATCCGACGCGAGCACCCCCTCAACCGCCTTCGCCGCCGCCGCCTCTCCACAGCTCCGTCCTCTTCACTCCGACTCCGCGAACTCCCAACTGCACTCTACTCTTCCTCCGCTTCCAACTCAACTCTTCCTCCTGCGAACTCAACTCCCTCGACTGACGAACGCGGCCCCTTATATCCCCCGTGGCCTCGCTCCTTCATCTTTGACCCTCTGCCTCCGACCTTTCACCTCTCTTGCTGGCTCCCCATTGGCCCGAGGAAAAGTGGGCGTGAATGCTTTTTGATCCATGAATTTGCATATAGCGACCGCCCTCCAACGCCCTGGAGGCGGGGCCAAATCGCCCCTCGCTCACCGATTGGACGGAACAAAAGTGGGCGTGAGTCGTTTTTGATCCGTTTTTCTGCGGAAGGTCCGTGATGCTTTTGAACACGCTGCACGGTGCGCGCCCTACACGAGTCCAGCATCGGTGCCCACGAGTGGCGCGAGATGACGGTGATGCGATGGTGGCGAGTTGTGACGGTAAAGGTCGTGGCGGTTGTGGTGAAGCGGCGTTGTGGTTGGTGGTTGTTCTTGTGATGGCTGTTGAGACGTGGTTGGTGGTGGTAATAATGGCGGTTGGTCCAAAATAAAGATAGTAAAAGAAAAATGGCTATCCTGAAGAGTCGCAGCCCTCATGAATGACATTTATTCCCTCTAGACAACGGGTTTGGGCCTAACTACACATATACTTACCGAGATATCTCACCTAAGGGACCTGAATGGTGGTTTGTGAATTTGGTCAACCACAACAATATTAATCGGACAAGTGCTTCCCAAGTTATGGCCATTTATTTACCAACCAATGACAGGAACCGTTGCTGCGGCCATTTTATATCAACCAATGACAGGAAGCGTTGCTGCGAAGCCGTGGTCGATGGTGAAGAGAAACTCAGCCGCGTTCGTCATTACGGGTTTTTTCTCTCTCCTCTCCTCTCCTCTCCTCTCCTCTCCTCTCCTCTCCTCTCCTCTCCTCTCCTCTCCTCTCCGTGTTTTTCCTTGCGAAAAGGCAAAATACGTTGGCGCTAATTGAATAATTGGCCATTAAAAGCCTCTGTATTCTTTCCCTGGACAAGGAAACAAAGAAGCGCCGTTTCCTCAGCGATGTTGTTTATGAAGAGGTGCTAACGAGATAAAGGTGTGTGCAATGTACATGGAGACGATTTTTATTATTATTTATTTATTGAAGAAAAATTGTTCCAAAAATAATTTATCAAAAAAAGTGCACAACTTCTTTTTGTTTCCAATTGTCAAAACGCTGTGGCCTTTGGAAGTGTTAAGGAATTCAGCTCCACTCAGCATGCTTGCCAATGAAATACATCTCAATTTGGTGGTAAAAACGATTCACAACGACGGGTTTCCTTACTCATTGCTCTGCAGTCTGCATTCAACCCCTTCATTTGTCATCTCATTGACCTCATTTCATCTATCTATAATTCCAGCAATGTGTGTGTGTGTGTGTGTGTGTGTGTGTGTGTGTGTGTGTGTGTGTGTGTGTGTGTGTGTGTGTGTGTGTGTGTGTGTGTGTGTGTGTGTGTGTGTGTGTGTCTGTGACCACTGTTTCCCGACAACCACTGGTCCGATCTAATTGAAACTTGCCAGCTATATTGCCGGGGACCTGAGGATGTGCCTTTTCAAGATTTGATATTAATCAGACAAGTGATTCCTAAGTTATGGCCATTTATTTACCAACCAATGACAGGACACGTGCTGCGTAGGCGTGGCCGATGCGCCATTTTGTTACCAATCACAGGACACATTGCTGCGTGAGCGTGGTTGCTTAGGCCGGTGCACGGCCGGCCGACAATGACGTCACGTGCCGTGCTGGTTACGATGGGGATCGATCGGTGCCTTAGTTACCGTGGGGTAGGAGTGCCAATGTTAAATGGCAGCGAATGTCATGGCAAGCAAAGACAGGGAGGTAAACCTGATTTTAATTAACTCTGTGTGTAAGTATCACAGCAGTTGTTACTTCAATGCAAGCGATAATTCGTGGAATGATGTGAACATTCCGTACGGGCACGCACTACTTTTGGATAGTGATGACTTACTGTATTCTAATAATTTCTCGATTTCTTATCCGCATTTATAGATAAACACAATGCCCCAATCCAGTCGTCGTTTATGAGAGTGAAGGAATGGCCTGTGTGGTTGTTTGAAAGTTTTTTGTTTTTTTTTGCATGTACGGCCACGCACATATGGGCACGCGAGAGCGAAGGAACGGCCTGTGTGGTTGTTGTTTCTGGCACGCAGTTTGAAAGATTTTTTTTAATTTTTTTTGTGTGTACGGCCACGCACGTATGGGCACGCACGTACGGGCACGCACATACGGACACGCACCTACGGCCACGCGAGAGCGAAGGAATGGCCTATGTGTTTGTTTCTGGCAAGCGGTTTTAAAATATATATATTGTTGTGGTTGACGAAATTCACAAACCACCATTCAGGTCCCTTAGGTGAGATATCTCTGAAAGTATATGTGTAGTTAGGCCCAAACCCGTTGTTGAGAGGGAATAAATGTCATTCATGCGGGCTGCGACCCTTTTAGACAGCCGTTTTTCTTTACTATCTTTATTTTGGACCAGCCGCCATTACTACCACCACCAACCACGTCTCAACAGCCATCACACAACAACCACCAACCACAACGCCGCTTCACAACAACAACCACCAACCACAACGCCGCTTCACAACAACAACCACCAAAATTTACAAAATGGAGGTCGTTTTGTTGTTGGTGGAGTGTAGGCTCGAAACCCGTTTGGAGGGGTGCAGGAGCCCTGTTGATGGGCTGGGAGCGTGGCTGCGAAAGGTGAGTATCGCTGAGTGGGTACCCCGGGCACCAGGCTAGTCGGCCGTGGTAGGCCAAGGGCCCATGGGGGGCCGGGATAGCGTAGTGGGCACGGGTGCGCCTGCTTGGTGCGGGGGCCCGGGGCGCCATTAGCCGCGTGGGCAGTGTTGTGGGCATGGGTGACCCTCGGAAAGGGGCCCGGGAAGCTAGCCTGCCACGTGTGCGTTTCAGGGGAGGTGCCATGGGGGGCACTCCCCGGTGTTAGGGAGCTGGTAGGCTCGGAGGCAGTGTAGTGCCCGGGGGTGCCATCGTCGGAGAATCGGCAGAGGGTCGTGCCTGCCAAAGGGAGCCACGTGTCCCAGCCATGAGACCGTGTGAGGGCACGGAGAGAAAATTGGGGGGCGAGGCCCGAAATTGTGGAGACACCAACACGGGCGACGGGAATCTGGGTTGTTAGAACCAATAGTTTAAGCGAGAGGCGCTTGTTGAAAGCCCCGGGGTAGTTTAACAGTTAAATGGATAGGGTAGATTAGGAAGTGTACCCCTCCGCACCATCCATCCCCTCGCTCTCGTTGTGGGCCGCTGGACCCACTTTGGTTATAGATCGCTGAAGTCTGGGGAGGCCATCCTGAGGCTTCGTTGGGCCTCGACACAGGACGTTAGCTCTCCCTTATTCCCCTCCGGGAAGGGAACGTAGGGGTTGGGAGTAGGCTAGGTGACAGGATAGGTCAGCCGAACAAGGACGATAAAGGGGGTTAGGGGACGATTTATAGTGGGGAAGTAAAAATAAAAAAAATAAGTTGGGGCTAAATTGGGGTTTGACAAATTAAGGGAGTGGGTATAGACAGTGACAGGCAAAGGCGATAGGTTGGGAGGGAGACCGTAGGGTAGGTCCGAGCCCGCCTTCCGAGTGGCCAGCACCACCGCACTCCCTCCACCAACCTCCACTGAACGGCAAAGGCTGGCCAGCTTCATCTGCTGGCTGTGTTGCTGTAAGGCCTGTGCCGGCCCACTTCATCTGCCGGCTGGCTGTTTTTCTTCAAGGCCTGTGCTGGCCCACTTCATCGGCAGCTGTTGTGTTGCTGCAAGGCCTGTGCCGGCCGGATCATCTGCAGCTGTGGTACTTCAAGGCCTGTGCCGGCCAGTTCGTCTGCCGGCTGTGTTTGCCTGCAGCGGCTTTCTTCTGCGGGCTGTGTTTGCCATGCCATGCCCACTGCCCCTGTTCACCAGCCCCCGTTCAATTTTGCTCTGCACCCCCCTGTTCATTGCCATGTGCGCCAGGATAAAAGCAACAGTTTGCAAGCTGCGAGAACTGCCCTGTTGGCAGCTACAACACAGGCCTGCAGTGGCGGCCCGTGCGCCGTGTTTGCGTTCAGCTCAAACCATTCATCCATCCATTCGTTGTGTTCATTGCGTGTGCCACTTGAGCTGGCACGGAGACTGCGTTTGTGCAGCCCATGCACCGTTGTGGTTCACTGCGTTCAGTTCAAACCATTCATCCATCCATTCATTGTGTTCATTGCGTGTGCCACTTGAGCTGGCACGGAGACTGCATTTGTGCAGCCCATGCACCGTTGTGGTTCACTGCGTTCAGTTCAAAAGGGAAGGCCTTGGACTGCGTGTGAGCAGCCGGCCACGTTCCCCATCACCTGCATTGTTTGAGCCAGAGACCATTCGAGCAGCCTGGCTCCCTGCTAACTGCTTTCTTTTTGCAGAGTTCAGTGATCCTGGGCCATGGTTTAGTGTAAAATTTGTAAGTTAAGGTAAGATGTACTGTAAATATGAGTGCGCCCCCGGCATGTATGTCTTAGCGCCGGCAATTTTATTTAAGTCGTCCGTGTGAGTGAGTTTGTTTAGGTAGTTACTCAGCCCTCAGGTTATTTATTTTGGGGACACGAATACCATGAATGTCGCACTCAGGGATCCGTAGGTAAAATGTACTAGGGGAAAACTACACATGATGGCACACGAAAATTTGACGACTCAGGACGAGTCTGTAAAAAGGGGAGGGGGTAGTGTTGTGGTTGACGAAATTCACAAACCACCATTCAGGTCCCTTAGGTGAGATATCTCTGTAAGTATATGTGTGGTTAGGCCCAAACCCGTTGTTTAGAGGGAATAAATGTCATTCATGCGGGCTGCGACTCTTTTAGACAGCCGTTTTTCTTTACTATCTTTATTTTGGACCAGCCGCCATTACTACCACCACCAACCACGTCTCAACAGCCATCACACAACAACCACCAACCACAACGCCGCTTCACAACAACAACCACCAACCACAACGCCGCTTCACAACAACAACCACCAACCACAACGCCGCTTCACAACAACAGCCACGACCTTTACCGTCACAACTCGCCACCATCGCATCACCACCATTCTTGCGCCACTTGTGGGCACCGATACTGGACTCGTGCAGGGCGCGCACCGAGCAGCGTGTTCAGAAACATCACAGACTTTCCGGGGAAAACGGATCAAAAACGACTCACGCCCACTTCTGTTCCGTCCTATCGGTGAGCGTGGGGCGATTTGGCCCCGCCTCCAGGGCGTTCGAGTGCGGTCGCTATATGCAAATTCATGGATGAAAAAGCATTCACGCCCACTTTTCCTCGGTCCAATGGGGAGCCAGTTAGAGGTGAAGGGTCGGAGGTAAAGGGTCAAAGGTGAAGGAGCGAGGACACGGGGGATACAAACGGCTGCGTTCGTCAGTCAAGTTCAGTTCGCAGTTGGGAGTTCGCGGAGCCAGTGAAGAGTTGGGACGAGTCAAGAGAGGAGACGGAGAGGGCGATCGGACGAAGCTGTGGAGAGGCGGCGGCGGCAAAGGCGGTTGAGGGGGTGCTCGCGTCGGATTCGGGGAGCTGCGGAGGGAGAGGCCGGCGGCGCGACCGAGGTCGTGGTGGAGACGCTCGTCGCGGGACCCGAGACAGGGAGATATCCTCCTTTCCCCCGAGCATCAACAACCCCCTCCTGTTTCCCCCCGCGCTGAGATAGTGCGACAAGGGGGCCCCTTTCCCACCCCCTACCAGACACTGTCCGCGAGGCCCGCGGAGTTGGGGCGCCACCGCCATTTCGCGGCTCATCACCAGACGGGTAGGCCCGACGCGGTCTCGGCCCCAGGCCCGCCTCATCCTTGAGGGTGGTCCTTTTCTTTTGCTTTGGGTATATGTGTTGTCGGCGCCGTCTGTGAAGTAAAACTGCATAAGTGTTGCCGTGTGCTCGCGTAGTCGGTAATAGATCTGCATTGTGTTTCTCTTTTATATTTGCTTTTTGTGTAATATTGTGTTTCTTCTTCTTTTACATTTGCTTTTTGTGTAATTGTATATGTGTGCTTTCCGTTCATCGTGAAATAAATGTGCTTTATGTTGAACTGTTTTCCCACTTCGCTTCGTCTTTTCCTCTATTGAATCTCCATCTTACTTCACGTAAAGGGTTGGTCGTGGGCTAAGACGCCCGATAATTAATCGAACCGTCGAGGCCGACGATAACACCGCTCGGTTATCCCGATAGTACGGAACGGGTCGCTTAAAGTGGCCCATGTCCGAAGTCGACCTGCGGCTAGGTGCGATCGCCCGGTCTACCCTCCGTGTGGGTACTTAGGTAGGTCGAATTTGGCGAGCAACCCTATCCCACGCGGGGGGCCGATTGGCACGATCGTGGTGAGGCTGAAAGGTCCACCCGTGACTAGCTCCCGGCGTTAGTCCGAGAGGGTCACGATGGGATTGTCCGTCCGGTGGGCGACGTGCCGCGATTCGAGTTACGTGGCCGTTCGCACGCCGGCGGGCGCGAATCCGCAACAATATATATATATATATATATATATATATATATATATATATATATATATATATATATATATATATATATATATATATATATATATATATATATATATATATATATATATATATATTGCATGTACGGGCACGTGAAAGCGTAGGAACGGCTTGTGTGGTTGTTGTTTCTGGCACTCGGTTTGAGTTTTTTTTGTGGGGGGTGGGGGGAGGGTTTGCACGTACGGCCACGCACGTATGGGCATGCACTAGTCTATCTATAATTCCAGCTGTGTGTGTGTGTGTGTGTGTGTGTGTGTGTGTGTGTGTGTGTGTGTGTGTGTGTGTGTGTGTGTGTGTGTGTGTGTGTGTGTGTGTGTGTGTGTGTGTGTGTGTGTGTGTGTGTTTGAGTGTTTGTGTGACCGCTGTTTCTCGACAACCACTGGTACGATAGAATTGAAATTTGCCAGATATATTGCTGGGGACCTGTGGATGTGCCTTTTCAAGGTTTGATATTAATTGGACAAGTGCTTCCCAAGTTATGGCCATTTATTTACCAACCAATGACATAACATGTGGCTGCGAAGATCGGTGCGCGGCCGGCCGACTATGACCTCACGGGCCGTCCCGGTTACATGGCAGCGAATGTCATGGCAAGCAAAGACAGGGAGGTAAACTAGATTTTAATTTGGATTTTAATTAACTCTGTGTGTAGAAGTGTGGTTGTCGCGAGGACGCGAGAGCGAAGGAACGGCCTGTGTGGTTGTTGTTTCTGGCACGCGGTTTGAAAGATTTTTTTTTTTGCACGTACGGGCACGCACCTACGGGCATGCACTAGTACTTGGTTTTACAAACCCAAGTGGGGTCGCCGAGCAAATTTTGTGGGGTCGCGGGCGTCCGCTTGCAGTGAAAAAAAATTGTCTATTTTCGATCAGTGTGCGCTTTTACGCGATGTAATAGAAACGGTTCGTTCAAAGTAAGGGAACTGGCGCAACATGACGCTTAGAATGGGATCCAGCCGATGCGCAGGCTCGCTGAAGGGCGGTTCATTTTGGCGGGAAATTAGTGGTTTGATCCGCGGCCTCTCAGACTCAGACTCTGACTATCATTAACGTCTATTCACGTCTCCACGTACGACTCAAGACCTTATTTGTGATAGCAGCACCGGCCACCAGCAAATCTCGAGAACGTTCTTACCAGGATAAATTTCTGGACCTTGGATTTTACTACATGGTGGATAAAAGTGGGGCACAGAGGCCTCGGTGTGTGATTTGTTTCGAAGTGCTTTCTACGGAGTCTATGAAACAAAATAAGTTGCAGAGGCATTTGACTACAAAACATGCACCTTATCAGGATAAGGAGAGAGCGTTCTTTGAGAGGAAACTTCTTGCACTCAAGAATACGCGTCTTGACAGAGAGGGTACATGCCATCAGACCAATTCTCGGGCATTAGAGGCCTCGTATCGAGTGTCGCTCCATGTTGCCAAGACTAAAAAGCCTCACTCCATTGCGGAAGAACTCGTGCTGCCATGTGCAAAGGACATGGTATCTCTGATGGTTGGGGAGGAAGGGGTGAAGAAACTGGCAGTTATACCCCTCTCTGCAACACCATCCAACGCAGAATTGAAGATATGAGTCTGGACGTAACGGCTCAGGTCGTACAGAAGATCAAGGAATCGCTGTGGCACGCCATACAGTTGGACAAGTCCACTGATATCACATCGTACGCGGAACTCATCGTCTGGGTCCGCTTCATCAAGGCTGATAACTTTGTCGATGAGCTCTGCTCATCAAACCATTGGAGGCCACCACCAAAGGCTAGGACATTTTTGGGAAAGTCGAGCAGTTTTATCGTGACCATGATCTGGACTTCGGAAAGTTGCTCGGTTCTACAACAGACGGCGCGCCAGCAATGTTAGGAGTGCGTTCTGGATTCAAGGCTAAATTGCTTGAGGTGGCTCCTCAGACCTCCATGGTACACTGCATGATTCACCGAGAAGCACTCGCCTCTCGTACTTTGCCAGGAACCTTGCAGAGCGTGCTCTCAGAAGTCGTAAAAATGGTGAATCACATCAAATCGAGCGCCCTCAACACTAGGTTATTCGGGCTATTCTGCCAGGAGATGGACGGCGACCATAAGAATTTACTATTCTACACTCAAATCGGATGGTTATCTCGAGGAAACCTTCTGCGCATTTACGAGCTCAAAGATGAACTGAAGGAGTTCCTACGCACACAAGGGAAAACGGCATGGGTAGCGTTGCTTGAGTCAGACTCTTGGCTGTTAGAACTGTGCTATCTCGTTGACATCTTTGAATGTCTCAATGTCCTCAACCGCTCCCTCCAAGGCAAAGACGCCAACCTCATGATTTTTCACGACAAAATGAGCAGATTTCTGACGACTCTAAAATTACTGGCAGACAAAGCAGCTGTTAAGCGCTTCAGCCTTTTCCCCCGTCTGGTGGAGCATCTAACGACCTGCCAGTACGATGATACTGAGCTCAAAAGTCTTTCTGGGGAGATAGCACGTCTCCTTCGGTCGCTCATTGAACATTCGAGCACTATTTCCCTGAGCTGGATGTGCAGTCCTTTTCTGTGGTTCGGGACCCTTTCACAGCTCCACTGGACTCGATTTCTGATGAAGATGATACAGCACAGGAAGAGCTTGTACAGCTCCAGCAGGATTCAGAAGCGCAGGCTCTTGCACGGACAAATTCGTTGTCGACATTCTGGGACAAAATGCTGCCGTCGTATCCGACCCTGTCACGGCGCGCCATTAAGGTTCTCATGCCATATCCTTCATCATACTTTTGTGAGCAGTCGTTCTCCACCATGGTGGTGATTAAAACAAAGTGCAGAAATCACCTAGAAATGGAGCATGATATGATCCTGGCATTGTCATCTACTTCTCCACGAATAGAGAAGTTGGATTCTGAAAAACAGGCTCATCCTTCTTACTGATATATCTAAATGTCATTCGGACTAAACTTCTGAAACATTCAACTGTACTATTTGGATACTGTCGGCTATTCTCCGTTTACTCGTCTATGAAAACATGACGATGGTGAATAAAGTAAACAGTAAATGTTCTTGTGTCATATGAAATCTTATCTTGTATATTGTTGCGGATTCGCGCCCGCCGGCGTGCTGACGGCCACGTAACTCGAATCGCGGCACGTCGCCCACCGGACGGACAATCCAGTCGTGACCCTCTCGGACTAACGCCGGGAACCAGTCACGGGTGGACCTTTCGGTCTCACCGCGATCGAGCCAATCAGCCCCCGCGTGGGATAGGGTTGCTCGCCAAATTCGACCTACCTAAGTACCCACACGGAGGGTAGACCGGGCGATCGCACCTCGCCGCAGGTCGACTTCGGACACGGGCCACTTAAGCGACCCGTTCCGTACTATCGGGATAACCGAGCGGTGTTATTCGTCGACCTCGACGGTTCGATTAATTATCGGGCGTATTCAGCCCACTACCAACCCTTTACGTGAAGCAAGATGAGGATTCAATGAAAGAAATGACGAAGCGAAGCGGGAAACAGTTCAACACAAAGCACATTTATTCGCGCTGAACGGAAAGCACACATATTCAATTCCACCAAAAGCACACAGAAAAGAAAAACACAATGCAATTTACACAAAAAGCAAATGCGACAATGCAGATCTAATACCGATTACGCGAGCACACGGCAACACTTATACAATTTTACTTCACAGACGGCGCCGACAAAACATACCCAAAACCAAGGAAAAGAATACCCTCAAGGATGAGGCGGGCCTGAGGGCGAGACCGGGTCGGGCCTACCCGTCTGGTGATGAGACGCGGAGCGGCGATGGTGCCTCAACTCCGCGGGCCTCGCGGGCAGTGTCTGGTAGGGGGTGGGAAAGGGGCCCCCTTGGTCGCACTATCTCAGCGCGGGGGGGAAACAGGAGGGGGTTGCTGATGCTCGGGGTATAGAGGATTCCTACTCTGCCTCGAGTCCCGCGACGAGCGTCTCCACCTCGGCCAGGTCGCGCTGTCGGCCTCCCTGGGGTGCAGCTCCCTGCACGACGCGAGCACCCCTCGTCTGCCCTCGCCGCCTCTCCACAGCTCCGTCCCCTCCGCTCCGACTCCAACGCACACGACGACGACCAGCTCCTTCTTGCTCCTTCTTCCCAACTCCACCGCCCGCGAAGTCTTAACTCTCTGTTCCCTTGACTGACGAACGCGGTCGCTTATATCAGCCCCGTGGCTTCGCTCTCTCATCTTTGACCCCCTCCCTTCGACCTTTCACCTCGCTCCCCATTGGCCCGAGAAAAAGTGGGCGTGAATGCTTTTTGATCCATAAATTTGCATATATCGATCGCCCTCCAACGCCCTGGGGGCGGGGCCAAATCGCCCCTCGCTCACCGGTTGGACGGAACAAAAGTGGGCGTGTGTCGTTTTTGATACGTTTTTGAAGTGGAAAATCCGTGGTTTTGTACACGCTGTTCGGCGCGCGCGCCCTGCACGAGTCCAACACCGGTACCCACAAGCGGCGCAAGAACGGTGGCGATGCGACGGTTGCGAGGTGTGACGTGAAGCGGCGCCGCGGTGGGTGGTTGATGTTGTGGTTGTGGTGGTAATCATGGCGGTTGGTCCAAAATAAAGATAGCAAAAGAAAAACGGCTATCCTGAAGAGTCGCAGCACGCATAAATGACATGTATTCCCACTAGACAACGGGTTTGGGCCTAACTACACATGTACTTACCGAGATATCTCACCTAAGGGACCTGAATGGTGGTTTGCGAATTTGGTAACCACAACACTACCCCCTCCCCTTTTTACAGACTCGTCCCGAGTCGTCAAATTTTCGTGTGTCATCATGTGTAGTTTTCCCCTAGTACATTTTACCTACGGATCCCTGAGTGCGACATTCATGGTATTCGTGTCCCCAAAATAAATAACCTGAGGGCTGCGTAACTACCTAAACAAACTCACTCACACGGACGACTTAAATAAAATTGCCGGCGCTAAGACAAACATGCCGGGGGCGCACTCATATGTACAGTACATCTTAACCTTAACTTACAAATTTTACACTAAACCATGGCCCAGGATCACTGAACTCTGCAAAAGAAAAGCAGTTAGCAGGGAGCCAGGCTGCCCACATGCAGTCTCTGGCTCAAACAATGCAGGTGACAGGGAACGTGGCTGGCTGCTCACACGCAGTCCAAGGCCTTCCCTTTTGAACTGAACGCAGTGAACCACAACGGTGCATGGGCTGCACAACGCAGTCTCCGTGCCAGCTCAAGTGGCACACGCAATGAGCACAACGAATGGATGGGTGAACAGAAACACGGTGCACGGGCCGCCACTGCAGGCCCGTGTTGTAGCTGCCAACAGGGCAGTTCTTGCAGCTTGCAAACTGTTGCCTTGCGGATCCTGGCGCACATGGCAATGAACACGGGGGGGGGGCAAAGCAAAAATTGAACGGGGCTGGTGAACCTGGGCAGTGGGCATGGCATGGCAAAGGCAGCAGGCAAACACAGCCCGCAGAAGAAGGCCGCTGCAGGCAAACACAGCCGGCAGATGAACTGGCCGGCACAGGCCTTGAAGAAAAACAGCCAGCAGATGAACTGGCCGGCACAGGCCTTGCAGAAAAACAGCCAGCCGGCAGACGATCCAGCCGGCACAGGCCTTGCAGCACAGCAGCTGCAGATGAAGCTGGCCAGCCTTTGCCGTTCAGTGGAGGTTGGTGGAGGGAGTGCGGTGGTGCTGGCCACTTGGAGGGCGGGCTCGGACCGACCTACCTGTCTCCCTCCCACCTATCGCCTTTGCCTGTCACTGTACATACCCACTCCCTTAATTTGTGAAAAACCAATTTAGCCCCAACTTATTTTTTATTTTTATGTCTACTCCCCCACTATAAATCGTCCCCTAACCCCCTTTATCTTCTTTGTTCGGCTAACCTATCCTGTCACCTAGCCTACTCCCAACCCCTACGTTCCCTTCCCGGAGGGGAACAAGAGAGAGCTAGCGTCCTGTGCCGAGGCCCAATTAAAGCCTCAGGATGGCCTCTCCAGAGTTCGGCAATCTTAACACCAAGTGGGTCCAGCGGCCCACAACGACAGCGAGGGGATGGATGGTGCGGAGGGGTACATCTCCTAATCTACCCTATCCATTTAACTGTTAAACTACCCCGGGGCTTTCAACAAGCGCCTCTCGCTTAAACTATTGGTTCTAACAACCCAGATTCCCGTCGCCTATGTTGGTGTCTTCACAATTTCGGGCCTCGCCCCCCACTTTTCGCTCCGTGCCCTCAGACGGTCTCCTGGCTGGGACACGTGGCTCCCTTTGGCAGGCACGACCCTCTGCCGAATCTCCCGCTATGGCACCCCCGGGCACTACACTGCCTCCGAGCCTACCAGCTCCCTAACACCGGGGAGTGCCCCCCATGGCACCTCCCCTGAAACGCACACGTGGCAGGCTGGCTTCCCAGGCCCCTTTCCGAGGGTCACCCTTGCCCACAACACTGCCCACGCGGCTAATGGCGCCCCGGGCCTCCGCACCAAGCAGGCGCACCCGTACCCACTACGCTATCCCGGCCCCCCATGGGCCCTTGGCCTACCACGGCCGACTAGCCTGGTGCCCGGGGTACCCACTCAGCGATACTCACTTTTCGCAGCCACGCTCCCAGCCCGTCAACAGGGCTCCTGCACCCCTCCAAACGGGTTTCGAGCCTACATTCATACCAACAACAAAACGACCTCCATTTTTCAATTTAACTAACCCCCTAACTCACTCTACACTGACCCCGGGGTCCCTTGGGCGGGAGTCACCCCTCCCCCCAATCACTCATCGCACCATGCATTCCCCATTCGCTCCATACACACAGACCCGCTGGCCTCACTCACTCAACATGTACACGTACTCACCTCACAACTCACCAACTCTTCAACACACACACCGCTGAACTCTGCCATCCTTCTAACTACATCCCCTAACTAACTCGTGCTCCCACGTCGTCCCTTAAACTACAGCACATTCCTTTTAACACTACGTAGCTAAGCTACGTCCCCACTACACATCCACAAGTCTGTCTCTGTCTCCTAACTCAAAAATTCATTTTATTTCCCAAACTAAATCTGGCTACAATCCCTCTAACTAATCCATTCCACGGACTCCATGAGGACTTACCCCTGCCCCATGAAGTCGCTCTAACTAAGCTAACCCTTCCCCCTAACTAGTTTCCATCCTGTGCCCAGGTAAGGGGGTCTTCCACCCCTTGCCCAGGAATCCTGTGCACCCGAAAGTGAGGCTTGTTTTTTTTATTTTTTTTTTTCCCATGCGCAGCACCTGCGCGGCAACTCAGAGCTCGCGCACTTTGCACCTGCCCGTGACGTCATGCAGCTGCACGTGTTCCTCGTCCCTCCTTGGACGGTACCATCCGGCAGAGATACCCCTCCTGCCGGATTCCAACCCCACGTGCAGCCATGGCGTCACCGTGCGCATAAAAAAACACAAGCCCCACGTCTCGAGGGGTTCCCCACGCGAACACATGTGCTTTGCCCGTTGGAGCTTAACACACACGATCGCGTGGAGAACCCGTCCGGTCCAAATCCATTTACCTGCCTAAACTTTGTCCGTCCGCGGGATCGGCAAATCCACCGCTGGCGTTTCCGGACCGGGAATTCACTCTCGCAAGCGAGCACGTGGTGGCCTCGTGCGTTGCACAGCACGGACCGCGTGCTCACTGCTGGGTGAACCCGGCACGGTCCCCGAAACAACTACAGCCGCTACTCGGCTTTCTTTCTTCTCATGTCGCCTTCGTCGCCATTCGACCCACGCACACCTGCGTGTTACGACGCACACAGTCCACTCCATCACATTCACACCGGGAGACGCGGCTGTGTGCTCCCGCATGCCAACCGACATCTCCCTCACATACCGCTCTCTCACACACACGGTCTCCCTTGCATAACCCATACCACTCACACGTGGTGCTCCATTCACTCGCGCGGGGGCACTCACCCGCGGTTCCTCACTCACACACGCGGGGGCACTCACCCGCTGTGCCTCATCCACACACCGTGCCTCACTCATACACGCGGGGGCACTCAACCGCGGTGCCTCATCCACACACGGTGCCTCACCCACACACGCGGGGGCACTAACCCGCGGTGCCTCACTCACACTGGCCGTTTCATCCACACACACGGCCTCTTCCACACACGGCGTGCTGGGAAGCACGTACTCTGGCACCATCGCCACCACACCACTCACACACGGGGTCGCTTCCACACACGGGGACGCACTCACACCTTGCACCACACACACAGGGACAACCACACTGGGGATTTGTGTCCCCACAAGGGTCTCTGGGGCCTCTATACCCCCCAAGCTCTCCGTGCACCCGTCCACAGCACCCCTCCCCTCAACCTCGCAAAGCACGACCGAACTCACCTGGTCGTGACTCGCCTCAAGGGGGCATACTCCCTCCCCTCGTTCCTGGAGGAGGCCATCCAGGTGCTCGCACCGGGTCCCCACACGCTCCGCGAGCTCAACCTCACTATCCTCCACTACCTCCGTGTGTGTGTGTGCGTCACTTACCCCGTCTTCATCGTGTTGTCTCTCCTCTATTTTTTTTGTCTCCCGTGTCTCTATACATTTATAAGTTTCTGTTGTCCCCTCCTGTCTCTTCGTCTCCGCTTCTTTCTGGCGTCTTTCCCTTGTCTTTATGTAGGTCAACCTTGCTTTCTCTTTAAGTCGCTCCCGTCCTTCCCTGTTTTTCACTCCTTGCTCTTTCACGATCTCCGCGTACCTCATCCTTGCTCTCCGTATTAATTGTTCTTTTCTCTCCCTCGCAATTACTTTCACCTCGTCTCTTGTCTCCCGAATTACTTTTTCCTTACCCGCCTCCACCGCGGGCCTGTCAGCCGTTGCACCCCCTTCCAGCTCGTTTGCTCCCACACGTGGAGTCGCCATTCCCAGCTCCCTGGTCACGGCCTTCATGCCCGCCTGCAGGCATCGGCCCATGTTCTGCGTCCCACCCCGGAGCTTTTTCATTTCTTCCTTCATGTTTGCTTCCATTCCGTTCATTTGTTTGTTCATTTCGTTTTTCATTCCATTTGTGTTTGTATCCATCTTTTCGTTCATTTGTTGTGTATTCGCATCCATCTTTTCGTTCATTCCTTTCATTTCGTTTGTCATTGCCGCCAGCATGGCGCATAGCTGGGCCATGTCGGGTGCGCTTGAGTGAGCCGTTTCGGCAGGGGTTGGGGAAGGGTTTTGGTGGAGAGGGGGGGGGAGGTGTCATACACCGCGGCCGCTGCCGCACCCATTTCGGGCTCTGGGTTCAGTTGGGCGAGTCCGTGTTCCTGCACAATCAACATTTCCTGCACGGGGATTCCATCCTGGACCATGGACTCTACATTACTACACATATACATTTCTAATACCCCCGGCTCCCGCTCGCCTTGAGACGCCATCTTGCTTCTCGTGAAGGGTTAATTTCGCTCGCTCGTAATTTGGAGGGAATCGGGGGTCGCTTCTCTCACCCCTGGACCGATTCCCGTGAATTTAGCCGGAGACAGGAGAGCCCGTTTTCCTGTTCTCCGATATCAGTACCGCGAGGAGGGCGATGGATTTGTATCGCACGACCTGACACCAGTGTTGCGGATTCGCGCCCGCCGGCGTGCTGACGGCCACGTAACTCGAATCGCGGCACGTCGCCCACCGGACGGGCAATCCAGTCGTGACCCTCTCGGACTAACGCCGGGAACCAGTCACGGGTGGACCTTTCGGTCTCACCGCGATCGAGCCAATCAGCCCCCGCGTGGGATAGGGTTGCTCGCCAAATTCGACCTACCTAAGTACCCACACGGAGGGTAGACCGGGCGATCGCACCTCGCCGCAGGTTGACTTCGGACACGGGCCACTTAAGCGACCCGTTCCGTACTATCGGGATAACCGAGCGGTGTTATTCGTCGACCTCGACGGTTCGATTAATTATCGGGCGTATTCAGCCCACTACCAACCCTTTACGTGAAGCAAGATGAGGATTCAATGAAAGAAATGACGAAGCGAAGCGGGAAACAGTTCAACACAAAGCACATTTATTCGCGCTGAACGGAAAGCACACATATTCAATTGCACCAAAAGCACATAGAAAAGAAAAACACAATGCAATTTACACAAAAAGCAAATGCGACAATGCAGATCTAATACCGATTACGCGAGCACACGGCAACACTTATACAATTTTACTTCACAGACGGCGCCGACAACACATACCCAAAACCAAGGAAAAGAATACCCTCAAGGATGAGGCGGGCCTGAGGCCGAGACCGGGTCGGGCCTACCCGTCTGGTGATGAGACGCGGAGCGGCGATAGTGCCTCAACTCCGCGGGCCTCGCGGGCAGTGTCTGGTAGGGGGTGGGAAAGGGGCCCCCTTGGTCGCACTATCTCAGCGCGGGGGGGAAACAGGAGGGGGTTGCTGATGCTCGGGGTATAGAGGATTCCTACTCTGCCTCGAGTCCCGCGACGAGCGTCTCCACCTCGGCCAGGTCGCGCTGTCGGCCTCCCTGGGGTGCAGCTCCCTGCACGACGCGAGCACCCCCTCGTCTGCCCTCGCCGCCTCTCCACAGCTCCGTCCCCTCCGCTCCGACTCCAACGCACAAGACGACGACCAGCTCCTTCTTGCTCCTTCTTCCCAACTCCACCGCCCGCGAAGTCTTCACTCTCTGTTCCCTTGACTGACGAACGCGGTCGCTTATATCAGCCCCGTGGCTTCGCTCTCTCATCTTTGACCCCCTCCCTTCGACCTTTCACCTCGCTCCCCATTGGCCCGAGAAAAAGTGGGCGTGAATGCTTTTTGATCCATAAATTTGCATATATCGATCGCCCTCCAACGCCCTGGGGGCGGGGCCAAATCGCCCCTCGCTCACCGATTGGACGGAACAAAAGTGGGCGTGTGTCGTTTTTGATCCGTTTTTGAAGTGGAAAATCCGTGGTTTTGTACACGCTGTTCGGCGCGCGCGCCCTGCACGAGTCCAACACCGGTACCCACAAGCGGCGCAAGAACGGTGGCGATGCGACGGTTGCGAGGTGTGACGTGAAGCGGCGCCGCGGTGGGTGGTTGATGTTGTGGTTGTGGTGGTAATCATGGCGGTTGGTCCAAAATAAAGATAGCAAAAGAAAAACGGCTATCCTGAAGAGTCGCAGCACGCATAAATGACATGTATTCCCACTAGACAACGGGTTTGGGCCTAACTACACATGTACTTACCGAGATATCTCACCTAAGGGACCTGAATGGTGGTTTGCGAATTTGGTAACCACAACAATATTATGAATTGGGTTTTGAATCTTTTGGGTCGCGCGATGTCGAGAGGTTCTGAAATTGGGTCGCCACTAAAAAAAGTTTGAAAACCACTGCACTAGTATGACAAATGACATTTTACGATATATCAAATACACACGTTGCACTGTACATGACTGCACTGCACTGATAAATCAACACGAACAACGTCGCCTCACCTTCATTTCCGAAACGACGCCATATTGGTGCCAGCCACGGTGAGTCCGCATCGCTACAGGCAGACTCGGGGGTTTCCTCGCCGCGCAAGTCGGTGATTCCGCACACGTCCGCTCGCCGCGCAAGGTCGTTGTCTTCGCGCACGTCCGCTCTGTGCAAGCTTCGCCTCGGAATTCGGATCAAGAGAGCGAGAGGGGCGGAGCCAGTGGGGGTCAGAGGTGAGAGTGCAGAGATCAGAGTGCGGAGATCAGGTCCCGATCAGATCTCTCAGGCCCTATAAAAGGGCGAGCGGAACGCCAAGCGCAGTCAGTCTGGGGAGTGTCTGTTGGGGTTCGGAGCGTCTGGAGCCTGAAGCCTGCAGTCAGTGGAGAAGCTGAGGAGAGCGGAGGAGACGCGAGCTGGGAGCATGGCCAAGCCTGCTGTGCCGTGCGGAGCTGCGTGTTCGTGTGCGGGACGTGGAGAGAGCCGGAGAGAGCTCGCCAACCAGCACCGAACGGTCTGAGGTGATCGGGCTTCGGAACAGTCCGAGCATCGCTGAGGAACGGACGGGTTCTTAAAGAGAGCATCAACTCAGAAAGAGCAAAGACCCGTTCGTTCCTCTCAGGCATTGCTGGCTGGGGCCCGAATCACCAGGCCGCGGCTGAGCCGCGGTTACGCTAGCTGCCGTGGGGACGGAATATCGCGGGTTGCCCCAGCGAGGTGAAGGTAACCTGCGCGGCCTCTTGGAGCTCCTTTGGTCCTCAAAGCTCGATGTCATAAAGACCCCGAGAGGTCCAGTCTACCCCCTTGTCTTTGAGGGGGTTTTTCCTTGCTTTTCCTTGTATGAAAGTTGTGGCGCCGAGTCCGTTAAGTAGAACTGTATAAGTGTGTAAAGAATAAATAAACGGTCGTAGCTCCTTTACATTGCTTTTGTTTGGCTGTATAATTGCATGCGTGCTCCCCCATTCATTGCATGACTGCATCACTGAATACGTGTGGAAATAAATGTGCTTGTTCAAATGTTAACCCGTTCGTTGTGTCCTCTTTCCCCAATTGAACTGCCATCTTGCCCTCGGAATATAGTTGGTTTTTAATAGCCGGTAAAGTGATCGGGTCCAACAGGGCTCGCGATAATACCCCGCTCGGTTATCCCAAAACGGAGCGAGCTGCATTAAGCGGCTCGTGTCCCAGCGGCCCCGTTGAGGTACAATCTCTCGGTAATCTAACCGCGCGAATAATTAGGTAAATCGAAGATTTGGCAATCAGACCCTGTAGCGCGGGTAGAGTGTGGACAAGGTTGTGGTGTGGTTAAGAACACACCCGTGGCTGGTTTTCGGCGTTGCTCCGGAAAGCCGCGACTGGATTGTTCGTCCGGTGGGCGTACGGCTGCGATTCGGTTAAACGCGGTTGTTCGCACGCCGGCGGGCAGAAATCTATAACAGTATATTATATACACACATATTATACAGGATATTTTACTGTATATTGTATACACACATATTATACATGATATTTTACTGTATATTGTATACACACATATTATACGTGACATTTTACTGTGTATTATGTACACACATATTATATGTGGCATGTTGTATTGTATATTATATACACACATATTATACAGGATATTTTACTGTATATTATATACACACACATTGTACATCACATTTTACTGTGTATTATATACACACATATTATATGTGACGTATTCAGAGTGTGATTTGACCAGGCGGTGTGGGATTGGGGAATTGGAGGGGATTTCCCTGGCTCCGATTTTGTTTTTTAATCCCTGTCAGTGTTCTTGAAATTGCCATCCCCGGTGTGGGGATAAATTTATCCACCCACCCTGTAAATAGATTTTGTATTGATCAATGTTGATTGAACTGGTAATATTTTTCGACTGACATTTAAAAATGATAAATGTACACTGCAACCTTTTTGAGCACGAACTGATTTTAAAAACTTGTTCTAACCACACAAACAGTATCAGATCAGTAGGACATCATGGTAAACGTGATTTAAAGAATATAATGGAGTTTGATTTCACTGGATCCAGATCATACTGTTGGGTTGTATAAAGTGGTCCGGAGGGGATTCCACTCATCCCGAACTGCACGTGATGAAGCACAGCAAATCACCAATGAAAATCGACCAAATCATTATCATTACGTTGCTGCATTTCAATCCACATACCAAAAAAAAAATGTCCGTTATTGTCATGTCCTATTTGAATTTAAGTGGTATTGTTACGAATCTGGAAGCCATTTGCACACAGACAGCAGCCCTGCAGTTCAGTTATTTCGATAAGTATGTGTTTATAGTTAGAATCCATCCCCTATGTCTAATGGGAATTTTGTGTGTGCGCTGTGAGTTATTTTATCGTCAGGTTTTTTTTATATCTTTCAATCTTCATCCTTCGTTTTCGCACCATCGCCCACGTGCAGCGTGTCACGTACAGGGGTGAGGTTCCCTCCGCCCACCATGAGCTCGTCCAATCAACGGCGGCCGGCCCGACAGCCGACCCGAGATCGCCCCTCCCCACTACAAGGGTGGATGGAGAATAGGGTGCTCCCCTGGTTGTTCCGTCTGGGTTCTCAGACACGCACGGGGGGAGGGTGGTCGTTGCCTCTCCCACCGGACCACCCCTTGTCCAATTAGGGAAGCTCATCACCTCAGGGCTGGCTCCGCCTTAGCGGAGTGTTCGAATATGGAGTGTTCGTCCCAACCAATGAGGGGCGGCCATGAGTCGCCCGACAACCCCTCGTCCAATCCGGAGGAGAGTCCCTCAGAGCAGTTCCCTCGATCCGCGGGGGAGGGGAAGGATAAGAAAAGGTGGCGAGCCGTCGAGAAAGGAAGCTTCGCCCGTCGTCAAGAAAGAGGAGAAAGAGAAGAAGCCTCGTCTTGCCTGCTGGCGTCTCGTCTGGTCCGTTCCCGTGCTGGCTGGCGTCCGTTGCATCGTTCCTGGTCCCTGGTGCTTGGTACTGCGTTGTTGGCGGCGGATTCGAGTCCCGCCACCGGACAAGCTCGACCAGACTGCACGAGGGGACAGGTGCAAGAATAGGCCCCTGCCCTCAGCTCGACTGCCCTCTCGAGCCGAAGGGCCGAAAATAGACCATTGAGGTCCATTTTGTGTGTGTGTGTGTGTGTGTGTGTGTGTGTGTGTGTGTGTGTGTGTGTGTGTGTGTGTGTGTGTGTGTGTGTGTCCGTGGGCCCGTCTTTAAGTAGGATTGATTAAGTGTTTTTCATTGTACATTGTTTGCATTACTTTTATTCGGTTGTAACTCTGCTCTGTCTCCCCTCCCCGATTATTGTTTATAAATAACCCCCCCCCCCCCCCCGTGTTAAATGTACCAGCTCGCTTTCTGTGCTTTCTTTCATTGACCCAGCACGGTGCGTATTGAGAAATAGGAAGGCCGTTGGTGCTGTAAGTTGTCATTGGGACCGGCGCGGCTCTGGTATCTCCGCTCGGTTACGCCGGATCCGAGTTGGTACCTGCGACTCGGTTCGAACAGCGTCGGCCGAGGGTGTGATTTCCCCGGTAATTTGACGACTTGGGTACTTAGGTATATTGAAATTTGGCTATTGATCCTACCCCACGCCGTCAGAGAATTGGTGATCATGGTCCTTCAAGTAGCCCGTCGACTCCGGAGTTATCTGGGGTGACAACCTTTTAACTCCGGGTGTTCGGATGAACAACTCCGGGGTGACAACTCCAGGTGTTCGGTGGGAGACGGCTCTACTGCTCCACCTAGTGGTCGTTTGTCGCCACCGAACTCCGGCCCACAACAGTATAAGTTTTGAATGTGAACATGTGGTGCTTAAATAGTCCCAAGATTATGATTTCAATACTTTTTTTCATGTGAGAAATGAATTAATTAGCTTTGTTTTTCGGTTATTTCTCCGAAATAAGCTCATAGAGTCGTTCCTGGCGTCCGGGACACACTCTATAAAGGGAATAAGAAGAGTAGTAGTAGTAGTAGGTTGTCATGGGGTTTTGGTCCCCATCTGGATCCACCCCCCCCCCCCGATTGGAGGCTGAAAAGGGGGGTTTTGCCTCAAATTCAGGTAATTAAAAAAAAATTTCAGAAACAGACACCAGATGCAGACTAAATTCTTCCTAACATATCAGGATCATGCCGTGAACTGAGTTGCGCTTTCCATGACCGGACCACTTCAGGAAGGGAGGCCATGGCCCTTCCAATTCCTCATTTTCACCCTGCCTGTTGGAGAAATCATCAGTCCTCCATGGGGATATTTTTTTATTGTAATGTGACCTTTCAGCTTTATGTCACGATTGTTGAGAACAGCTTGTAAATTGTAAAAGTCAGAAATAACAAAACAAATCCAAGATGTCTGTCAATTTTATCCCTCCCACTGGGAATTTTACAAACCACACGCTGGACGCATGCATGCACGCACGCCCGCACGCACGCACACATCGAGTGTATAATAACTGTGTTTACGAACACTCCAAATATCGGAAACAAGAAAAATAATAGCGAGAGCATCCTTCACGTTCATCCGTGCACCACAAGCCATGCTGTGAAAGCGTGCACAGCGTGTTGCGCTCCTTCTGAAGGTTTCCTTCACCTGTGTAAAGCACAACGCTCGACATGAATGCCCGTTGGAATCGATTGCTTTTCAGCCGTAAACATGTGGAGTGAATGAGAAACTCTCATATGAATGTTGTGCTCGATGTCGAGCTTTGTATAATAAGTGTTTTGTAAAAGTCTGTTTTTGTTTTGCAATCTTTGTGAAAACAAGTTTAAACCTCTCATGGTTTTGCAAAGGAGGTTGTTGTTTTGGTTGTGCAATGATTGGTTTTGGTGTTTTTAACCAAATTGTCATTGACATTGATTTAGCAATCGAGAAAAACTGCAACATCTCGACGGTCCTTATTTACCTCTCGTCACTCGCACACACTCGGAGTCTGTCTCGACCCCGCCTATTTCACCTACGCCCCGCCCCACAATGAGACTCGTGCCCCGCCCCACAATGAGACTCATGCCCCGCCCCACAATGAGACTCGTGCCCCGCCCCACAATGAGACTCGTGCCCCGCCCCACAATGAGACTCATGCCCCGCCCCACAATGAGACTCGTGCCCCGCCCCACAATGAGACTCGTGCCCGCCCCACAATGAGACTCGTGCCCCGCCCCACAATGAGACTCGTGCCCCGCCCCACAATGAGACTCGTGCCCCGCCCCACAATGAGACTCGTGCCCCGCCCCACAATGAGACTCGTGCCGCGCCCCACAATGAGACTCATGCCCCGCCCCACAATGAGACTCGTGCCCCGCCCCACAATGAGACTCGTGCCCCGCCCCACAATGAGACTCGTGCCCCGCCCCACAATGAGACTCGTGCCCCGCCCCACAATGAGACTCGTGCCCCGCCCCACAATGAGACTCGCGCCCCGCCCCACAATGAGACTCGCGCCCCGCCCCACAATGAGACTCGCGCCCCGCCCCACAATGAGACTCGCGCCCCGCCCCACAATGAGACTCGTGCCCCGCCCCACAATGAGACTCGTGCCCCGCCCTTTTATCCCCTTTTCCTTCTGGTCTCTGGATAACCTTCGCGGTGTGAGACATCTTCCCATAACGTCTCTCTGCCTTGTCATGGCTCGGTGTTCGTGCTGCGAATGTGACAACTCCCCATAGCCATGTTTTCTCTCCTACGCCATCCATGGGTGAGAATTTCTCGAGTCCGTGTGTGTACGTGCGTCTCTGCACGTGTTTATCCATCAATGTACGACGTGCATGTGACGTCTCAACCTTGCCCTTGACATTTACTGCTTGTTTATCCGCCTGCCTGCCTGTCTTACACGGAATTTCCTTTGTGTATTTCCATGTCCAGTAGTGGTTTTCTCTGTGTGTGTGTGTGTGTGTGTGTGTGTGTGTGTGTGTGTGTGTGTGTGTGTGTGTGTGTGTGTGTGTGTGTGTTACTCTTCCCACTCACGTACGCACGTTTCCTCTTCCCACGGTCCATCCCCCTCCTCCAGCTAAGACGTGTTGATACACATTCTGCACCCGATTAATTTGTCTTGTATTACTCTCTCAAACTGATGAGAACCATTTCTCCTATCGATAAGTAATTCTTCCCCATTGAGAAACCTGACCAAAGACAACATATGGCACGATATGTAAAAATGCTCTGGATGGATTCGAACCCAGGCGAGACAGCTTGGAGGCGAGTGTGTACCTCTCGGGCATCCTCGCAGTGCCCCTTCACACGTACTTGTTTATGAAAGTCTCGATTCCTATTCTGCTTTTGCCAAACATTTCCATTTTATTGAACCATCTCAACATGGTTCATAAAAACGTCCAACAGAGGGTTATATACCCCTCCCTCCCCACCCTCCATCGTGGGATTTGTTATTAGTTTACACAAATTGTACTGTCAGAGTAAGTTTGTCACTCACGTTTCTTCAGAAAACAAGTTTCAAGGCATTGTTTTGTAAGGAACCACGATTTTATTATATATATATATATATATATATATATATATATATATATATATATATATATATATATATATATATATATATATATATATATATGCCGAAAGACAGTCGAGACTGTGTTGATCCATTGTGCCAGGTTGTGAGCTGTGCCAACAGTTCCTGCAGTTTTTCACTTTGTTCACATTTCCTTTTATGGGCTGTCCAAAGGTTGTTGTGTCCAACATACATACTCCATACAAACTCGGTGTCGCTCGCTAATTACAATCTGATTATAAAGTGATCTTGATGCCACAAATGATGCAGATCGTTGCTGTATCTATGAAGGAGGTGAGGAAGGGCTTTTACAGAAGATCCAGGTTGGAGTGGAGGAAGTAAAGGAACAGCTCGGTAATCTCAGAGAAGATAAGGCTCCGGGTCCAGATAATATGGCCTCAAGAGTATTGCTGGAGGTGGTTAAGTCGATAAGTGAGATGTTAACGGATATTTTCATTAGCTCACTGGAATCAGGGCAGGTACTGGAGGATTAGAGAGTAGTAAATGTAACACCATTATTTCAGAAAGGATCCAGAGAAGAATTGGGAAACTATAGACCTGTTAGTTTGACTTCAGTTGCGGGGAAGGTGTTGGAGACATTAATTAGGGACCAGATTAGGAACTGTTTAAACAAATACAAACTAATTAAATAAAAGGTCGTCAGCATGGGTTTACCAAAGGTAGTTTTTTTTTTTTTTTTTTTTGTATACCTTGGTCGAGGCTCGTATGAGAGCTAACACACAACTCACAGCAAGGAGGCATGAGACAAGAGGGGTGGGAGTGGAAGGGACAAAACATTGGGGAACAGACACAGGTGAACTGTGGAAGGGAGAGGGATGGGGATGGGACGGGGAACATGGCGAAGAGAAGATGGACATTACAGGGACTTTCAGGAAGGAAAGCAGGAGAATTGAAGGAAGTGGGCTTGGGTGGATTATCGGGGGTAGAAAAGATCGAGGATTTGGATGGGGGAAGATAAGAGGTGGTGGTGAACAGCTGTTTTGAAAGCCTGGAGGGAAGAATGGGAAAGAATAGAGTGAGGAAGTTTATTCCAAAGGCGGGAAAAAAGAGGAATGAAAGAGTGAAGATGAGCAGTGATTCGTGATTTTGGTAGTTTTACCAGAAGGGGGTTGTTGGCGGACCTTGAGCGCCCTGTGGAAATGTGGTTGGGACAAATCGCAGAGAGAGCAGGGGGGCAAGGCTGGAGAGGAGTCGGTAGAAGACAGAAAGACCACCGACCAACCTGCGGTGATTGAGTGAGAGGCCCAAAGACTCAGCTTCATTGCGGGAGATGCCAATGATCTTAAAAGCCCTGGTTTCGACAGCGTGAAGTCGAGAAAGGTGGGAGGCAGGAGCACCAGCCCAGAGGGGAGAGCAGTACTCCATCAGGCTACGGACAAAAGCTTTGTAAGTAGTCAGGAGCTCAAGAGGGCCGAGGAAGGACTTTGCACGACGGAGGATTCCCAGTCGGCGACTGGCTTTTGAGGCAAGGTTGGAAATGTGACTTTCCCAGGAAAGGTCATGGCAGATAGTGAGACCCAGAAGCTTGAAAGAAAAGACTTCTTCCAGAGGATTGTTGAGAAAGTGGATGGGGGGGTTTTGTAAACGGTCCTTTCGAAGAGACATCGTGAGAGTGTGAGATTTGTGTGGATTGAAAGACATGTTCCACGTGTTGGACCAGTTTGTGATTTTATCCAGATCTGCAGTGAGCGAAGAAGCTGCTGCTTGCCGGTCTGAGGGATGACAGATGGTACGGCAGAGGGTGGAGTCGTCGGCAAAGAGAAATAGAGGATTTTCCAGAGAGTCCGAGAGATCATTGATGAAAACCAGAAAAAGAACAGGGCCCAGAACGCTACCTTGAGGAACTCCAGCCTGCACAGGAAGAGGGGATGAAAGAACTCCATTTAGGGCCACACGTTGACTGCGACAGGAGAGGAAGTCTGCGAGCCATGAGTGGAGATGGCCTTGAATACCATGGGAAGAGAGTTTGGTGAGTAGGGCAGGGTGCCAGACTGTGTCAAAAGCACGTGATATGTCCAGGGATACGGCTCGGATTTCCTGTCTGGCATTGAGGACCTCCATCCATTGATGGGAGAGCAGGAGCAGCATATCCAGGGTAGAGTGACCTGGTCTGAAACCAAATTGATGATTGGAAATCAAGCCATTGGAGAAGAGGAAGGATTTCATGTCTGAAGCAATGATGGATTCCATAACCTTGCTGATGATTGGGAGAAGGCTGATTGGTCTGTAGTTACAGGGATCTGTTTTTGCACCTTTTTTATGCAGGGCAGTGATGTTAGCAGATTTCCAAGCAGATGGCAGATGACCTTGGGAAAATGAGAGGGTGAATAGAACAGAGAGAGGGTGAGCAAGAGCAGAAGAGCAGGCTTTGAGGACACGTGGGCTGATGCCGTCTGGACCGGTTGCAGAATCTGACTCGAGGTTTGAAAGCAAGCTCTCCACCTTGTCAGGAGAAAAGGATACAGAGTCCAGGGACAGTTGGGTGCGACTGGGTAAAGTGGGTAGAGATAGTGATGGGTTTGGGACACAAGATTTAGCTGCAAACACCGAGTTTAGACATTCAGCTTTATCACGTGTGGAATCAGCAGTGCGGCCATTTGAGGTAAGGGAGGGGATGGAGGGGGAACATACACCAGAAACAGATTTGATTAAACGCCACCAGGATTTTGAGGAGGGAGAGAGGTTTGAGAGTTCAGACTTGAGATGAGAAAGATGTTGTTTTCTGGCTCTCCTGATGGTAGATACACACTTGTTCCGAGCTTTGTGGAAAGAACTGAGATTGCCCTCAGTTGGGTTTGCTTTCCATGAGGCAAAGGCAAGTTGTTTCAGGACAACTGCCTCACCACAAGCTTCAGTAAACCAAGGGCGGGAGGAAGGGTAAGACAACTGAACACGAGAGGGGATAAATCTGTGCATGAGGGAGAGCATGTTTCTTTGAAAGAATTCCCAGGATGAGTTGATGTTTGAGAAAGTAGTGATAGGAGACCAGTCTGTAAGTTTGATGGCTGCTCGGAGACCCTGCCAGTCGGCTTGAGTGAAATGCCAGACTCGACGGCGGTGAGGTGGTTCTCTGATGACAGCCAGAGAGATGTCCACTTTAACAAGGACGTGGTCAGAAGAACCAATTGGAGCGAAGGAAGAGCAGCAGATATTGTCAGGGAAATTTGTCAAAATCAGATCCAGAAGAGATGGAGTACCATTGGTTGAGATCCGGGTCGGGAAGTTGACCGATTGAGTCAGTCCCAATGAGTCACAGAAAGCTTTTGCTGATGTCCCATGGCAGGTGAGAGAGGTACCCACACCTAGCCAACTGGCGTGATGACAATTGAAGTCGCCACATAAGAGGAAGAGAGAGTTTGGATGAGAAGATAGAAGATGGTCCATGTTTTCGGAGAGTGAGGTGTAGATGGAGTCATCACTGTTCGGTGGACGGTACAGTACACATATAAACATGAGGTGGGAGTGGAGGGGAAGCCGAAGCCAGAGGTATTCCTGGGGGTGTGGGGGAGTGAGAGCAGTGCAGGGAGAGTGAGGAATAGAGTCTTTGATGAAGAGAGCAACACCTCCACCAGGACGAGGCTCAGGTCTGTCATACCGTAAGAGGGAGTAACCAGGGAGTGATACTTGGGAGTCAGACACGTCTTGGGAGAGGAAAGTTTCTGTTAGGCAGATAATGTCTGGTTTGTCAGTGGCAACCTGCATGGAAAGATCTGAAAGGTTTGAGCGAAGGCCCCGGATATTTGAGGTCCACACTTTTAATGAAGAGGTAGGGGAGGAGGCTTTGGGTGCAGGAGGTGGAGGGGGCGGGGAGGGTAGGACGAGGGACGAGGGGGGAGGTAAGGAGGGTTGCTGAAGGAGTGTGGGGTATTGCAGAATAGCGAGGGGAGGGGGCCGAATGAGGAGGAGAAAAGGCTCTGTGGTGCTGGGAGAGAGGGGGGACAAGAGACAAGGAAGATGGCAGTTGAGGATTTGAGGAGGTGGAGTGAAGAGATGGAGGTGAGAGGGCAGTGGAGGGAGGCAGGTTGGTGGATGAGAGGGGGGCAACTTAGAGAAGGAAGAGTGAGGGGGATGAAAGGTGGGAGAAAGGTGAGGGGGAATTTTTGAAAGAGGTGAGAGGGAGGCTTGGAGGGAGAAGAGTGGGATGGTTGCTTTGAGAGTGAGAGTGAGGGGTGAGGGGGGTGAGTTGGCACTGAAATTGGAAAAAGGAATGGTTGATGGAAAGCGAGCATCCATGGCAAACTGTGGTTTTTAAAAGTTTTAGGTCAGAGATGCGATTTAACACAATTCTTGATGGATGCAATGAAGGCGAATTCAGAGCATGGAGAGAAGAAGCGCTGTAATAGTTGGATTTTTTAGGCAAGGAATGAAGGAGAGGTCGAAATGAGAGCAGTCTGTTAAAATAGCAGAAGAGAAGTGCATTGTGAAACAGTAAAGAGTACCACATGTGTGAGAGAGGAAGATGAAGCATTATAAGATCGTTTTTGTTGTTAATATTAATGTATGAGAGAGTTCAACAGATTAGGTCATGGAAGTGTAAAAAAAAAAAAAAGAAATCGAGGAAGACGAGGAGGAAGTTAAGAGGAAGAAGAAGTAGCAGAATCGGGAAAAGGTGAGCGTGTTGTTGTTGTTGTTGTTGGGTATATATATATATATATATATATATATATATATATATATATATATATATATATATATATATATATTTTTTTTTTTTTTTGAGATAAGAAAGAGATTAGTTGGGAGAATGGGGGATGTTTGGAAAGTGGGGAGGATGAAAATTGAAGGTAATGGGGAGGATAGAAATTGAAGGTAATGGGGAGAAAAAACAAACAAAAAAAAACGATCGAACACCGAGTGGAACCGGTAGGCCTCAAACCTAGGACTAGGCCTCAAACACCAAGTAAGAACGTCGACATAAATACTCACAAAATAGCACGATTTTTGAAACAAAACCGAACTAGGAACACACATTAACATGTAGGTGAGAAAATTAAACAGTTAAAACGGGACAAATAACAACCGGAACTTAACTTTGAGAATGTCAGCAGGGAGCCCCGAAGGAGACCTCTTGCCGCTCAAAACCGGAACCGGAACTCAACCCATAGTTCCTGTTCTATGAAGCAGTGTCTGATTGGGTGGAGGTGGAAAGGCAGTGGACATAGTATATCTAGACTTTAAAAAGGTATTTGATAAGGTACCACATCGGAGGATTTTGCCAAAGTGAGGGCTTGTGGAGTGGCTGGTCAGGTAGCTCATTGTTTTGTAAACTAGTTTAGGAAAGGAAGCAAAGAGTGGCTGTGAGTCGGAGGATGTCTTGCTGGGAGGATGCAAGTTCTGATCAGGATCAGAACTCGGGCCATTACTGTTCATTATTTACATCAGGTCAGGTCAGGTATGCGAGCATGTGCCAGAACAGCGCGTCGCTGCGTCCACTTTCCGCCGGTACTCCAGGGGCCTCCGTCTGGCCATCCCCCAGGCAGATGCCAGGCCCATCCCCATCTCCTTGAGATGATGGTCAACTTGCTGCAACCATGAGGCACGTGGTTGGCCCACTGGCCTCCTCCACTCATGAGACTCCCTCGCTGAGAGAATCTGGTGAGCAGGATCAGCGTCAGGAAAACGAGCCACATGTCCATACAGCCGCAACTGACGCTCACGGACTATGCAGATAACAAATCTCATCCGAGTCTCTCTCAGAAACCGCTCGTTGGACACAAAATCCGACCAGCGATAGCCAAGGATTCTCCGAAGAGACCTGGTACCAAAGGAATTAAGTCTCCGTCTCAGATCCTTGGTCAGAGTCCAAGTCTCGCACCCATAGAGCAAGACTGGAAGTATCAAGGACCTGAAGACTCGGACTTTCGTCCTCCCGCACAGGTACCGGCAGCGCCACACCCCATGATCCAGTGAATCCATGACTCCCCAGGCCCGACCCAGACGTCTATTGACCTCTGACTTGCAGCCAGCAGAGACATGAATATCACTGCCAAGGTAAGTGAATCTCTCCACGACCTCAACATCCTCACCACAAACAGACACATACAGGACAGCAGCATCCAAGATGTCACCGAAAGCCTGGATCTTAGTTTTGACCCAAGAAACCCGTAATCCCAACGGCTCCGACTCCTCATTCAGCACCTCGAGGGCCCCCAAGAGGATGTCTAAAGTCTCCGCAAAGATGACTGCATCATCTGCAAAATCAAGGTCCGAGATCTTGACATTGCCAAACGATGCACCGCAACTTGATCTCTCCGACATCCTCCCTAAAATCCAGTCCATACAAGTGCTGAAAAGTGTGGGGGCAAGTACACATCCCTGACGAACTCCAGTAACAACTGGAAATAAGTCAGAGATGGTACCACCACACTTCACAGCACTCTCAGTACCAGAGTAGAGTTCAGACATCAGCTCGATCAGCTTTGGTGGCACCCCACGAAGACCAAGAATCCTCCAGAGGACATCCCGATTCACTGAATCGAACGCTTTACAGAGATCAACATAGGCTGCAAGCAGCCCCTGCCGAAACTCTCGTCTGCATTTGGTGAGGACACGAAGTGCAAGGATACGGTCAATCGTTGACCTCTTTGGTGTAAAGCCTGACTGCTCTGGACGCTGGTGCTCAAGCAGATGGTGGCGAACCCTATCAAGAATTATCCGAGCAAAGACCTTGCCCGGCACTGAGAGCAGCGTCACCCCTCGGTAGTTGTTGCAGTCTTGGCGATCACTCTTCCCTTTCCAGAGAGGGACAACAAGGCCCCTCTTCCAGTCAGTTGGGATGATGCCTGTGTTCCAGGCAGAGCATAAAACTGCATGCAACGACACGAGTGCAGCATTTCCACCAGCCAGGAGAAGTTCAGCATGGATGCCACAGATCCCTGGAGCTTCGCCCCGTTTCAACTGGTTCACCGCAGCCCGTGTTTCCACAAGCGAAGGTGGACCACAGTTGATTCGAGGGTCAGCAACAGGGATTGTAACACCCTTGATGTCCAACTCGACAGCTGGGGGATCAGCTTGGTACAACCGCTCAAAGTAACCGGCCCAGCGGGCCTTCACTTCAGACTCCTCTGTCAAGAGCCTACCACTCTCTGCTCGAACTGCAGTGCTCCGAGGGATGGGCTTGGATGAACGTAATGCGCGAATTCCCCTGTAAGCGGGACGAGAATCACCTGTCCACAGGTGATGCTCTACCCCCTCACAGATTCCTCGCACATAGGCCTCCTTGTCCACCCTCAGTGCACGTACAGTTTTACGCCTCAGCTCCCTGAACAGCTCAGCTCTGCCATTCAGCCTGGCCCTGCGACTCTGGTCAATGGTATCCAGTGTCCCTTGAGAGACAAAATTCTTCTTTGCCCTGCGGTGAGCTCCAAGGCATCCACCGGCAACATCAAGGACGGTGGTCTTGAAGGCGCTCCACAACTCTTCAGGACCCCCCCCCCAAAGGACCCAGACCCCCCAAGTGTCCACTCAGCCTGTTCGCAAACTCCTCAGCTACTCTCTCATCCCTGAGCTTGCCAACATCCAGCCTCGGCTGGGATGGTACCATTCTCCAGGATTTAAGGTGCAGCTTTAGAGTTGCTCCAACAAGCCTGTGGTCAGTATTGAGGAACTGAGCACTCCGGTATACCCTGCAGTTCTGGATCATCCTCCAACGACCGTCAATGAGGACATGGTCAATCTCCTTTGCCACACCACCAGCGTTGGAATACCAAGTCCAGTGATGAGCTTGTGGGCGCTGAAACCATGAACCAGCCACCCTAAGTCCATGACTTCTTGCAAAGTCAAGGAACTTAGTGCTATTCTGGTTCATAGTTCCTGACCCATGGGGACCAACACACACCTCATAACCATCCCTATCAGTTCCAGTCGATGCATTGAAATCCCCCAAGACTAGAAGTGTATTTCGTCTGGGGCACTGATCAACCACAGACTCGAGTGTGGCGTAGAATGCATCCTTCACGGTGAGATCACTCGCCTCAGTCGGAGCATAAACAGAGACCAGGGAAATGACACCTAAGGCATGACGAATCCTTAATCTCATAATACGCTCGTTGACCGGTGTTACCTCAATTATCATTGGGGTCAGCTTATTGGACACAGCAACAGCAACTCCATGGGTATGGTAACCATCAGAGCGACCAGACCAATAGTAGGTGTAACCACCCACCATTATCTCGCCGCAATCCGGTCTCCGAACCTCAGAGAGAGCTGCAATCCCGATGTCCAAGCGCTTGAGCTCAGATGATAACAGAGACAGGTGATCATCCTCTCTTAGGGATAGGACATTCCAGGCACCCACCCGAAGGGACTGCCTCAGGTTAACCCAAGGAGACCGCCGTCTGGTGGACGACACCTCAGCACCACTCCGACACACTCTCCCGCAATCTGACCCAGGGATGTTACCCCGTGGTTTCCCTCCTATCATCAAAGATTGGGGGTCCCGAAGGCTTTGCCCCAATCCCGTCATCCGTGAGCCGCCCTGCAAAGGGAAGCTGCACAGGAGGTACTCCCACCGAGTGGGTTTTCAGATTTTTTTTGCGTTTTTGCGTTTTGCGGAATGAAGGGTTTTACGGTGGCCGGAGTGCAAATCCTGCCACCAACCTCCTAATAAGAAGTAACCCAACTGCAGGAGGACGTCCGCAGACACAGTTGGGCACTAGATATGGATGGCCGTTGGCTCACAAGGAGCTCCTCCGCCCTTTGACAGGTTTTGTTTTTAATCCTGCTGGGTGTCCATATCCAAACACCCCCCTCACCAGAAAACCAGAAAAAACATTTACATCAATGATTTGGATAATGGCGTGAAGAGTAAGCTTTCCAAATTTGCAGATGACACAAAGCTTGGAGGTGAGGTGGATAGCAGAGGGGGTGGCGATCACATACAGGAAAGTGTTGATACTTGTATAGATTGGGTAAAATATTGGCAGATGTAATTTAACCTGAGCAAGTGTAAGGTGTTGGGGAATGGGAAAGAACAATGAAAAATAGAGATTACAGGATGTAAGGGGTAATTTTGGAGCGTGTCACACAGGAGAAGGATCTCAATGTGGTAATAGATACCGGAGGTAAGCAGGCAGCACAGTGCCAGGCAGCAATAGGTAAAGCAAATCGGGTTTTAGGTTTTATTCAGAGTGGGATCGTTTCTAAATCGAGAGGTGGTGTTGACATTGTACAGGAATTTAGTGAGGGCCACATCTAGAATATTGTGTGTAGTTTTGGTCACCACGACTCAGGAAGGACATAGATGCCGAAGAGAGGGTTCAGCGCAGGGCTGCGAGATTGATTCCGGGCCAAGCTGCACGAAGCTATGAGGAGCGGCTGAAGGAGATGGGGCTTTATACACAAGAAAGGAGGTGATTACGAGGAGATATGATCGAGATGTTTAAGATAATGAAAGGTATAGATAAAATAAGTGAAGATGAATTATTCAACAGAGTAGACGGTGATAGGACCAGGGACCATAGCCTGAGAGTAAAGAAGAGGAGAGTTAAGACGGTAGTAAGGCAGGGGACTTTCACTCAGAGAGTAGTTAATGCATGGAATGGTCTCCCTGGAAAGGTAGTGGCAGCAGAAACAGGAGATTAGTTTAAATTAGAATGAGATAGGTACCTGTACGTTATGGAGATAGAGGGGTATCGGGATGTTGATAGGATTTTTCAGTTGTTTGAGCATTGATGGGTGATTGTGTGTGGAGTGCTGTTGGTGGGGGTCGAGTCAAGTAGGGTTGTGTGGTTGATGTGTATTTTAACCAGGCCCATGACCCCCTCCCCTGAGGGGAAGAAAATAAAATAAATAAATAAAAAATATAGAAACTCCAAAAACAAAAACAAAATATTATTTCATTAATTAAAAACTTTTTTTTTTGCATTTTCTTCCCTGGATCTTGTGTAGATGGGTTGGTATGGTGTTCGTACAGGTATGATGGGCTGAATGACCTCCACTTGTGTGAGATTTCCTTGTTTCCTTGTTACACTAACAGATCAGCCCATTGGGATTCGTGTGGTTTAGATGGGAATCGCAACAAGAAAAAGAGCAATCTGACATTGCAGACCCTCGCCTGACTTCTTTTGAGTGGTGTGGTTTTTTTTTAATTTGTTTTAGGGTAAATCCAATATGGCTGCCAAACCATGTGACCTATGACATCATATGTGTGAACCTTTTGTTCCTGATGGACTGGCGGTCATACGTGTAAAGTTTTGCCTCGATCTGTTCAGCCACTTCAAAGAAGATTTTTGAAGGTTTTATTATTTATTTTTTTTAAACAATATGGCTGCTGAATCATGTGACCAATGACGTCATTAATTTTTTTTTTTCTGTCGAACATTTTATCCCTGGATGACCCTCAAAAATGTTCACACTAATCAGATGTGGCATTCTGCATATGCAATTATGACATCATAACGACGGCACCGATGACGTCATAAAAAAAAATCACACTCATTCCCCATGAGGAGTACTTGATGTTCACCAAGTTTCAATTTTTTTCCTTGGTGTATTTTCAGAGATGCAATGGTCCAATGTTTTTTTTTTTCCCGTTTCCCCCAACATGGCTGCCACACCACGTGACCAATGATGTCGTGCGTATTCGCTCATGTGGTGAATATTTTGTCTCAATCTGACAAGCGGTTGTGGAGAAAAAGAGTAAAGTTCTGTGTGGACAAACGAACAAACAAACGGACCCAAATGCAATCGCCTCTCCTCCGGTGAGGGTAAAAATTGATGATGTTCGGTGACCTTTACCTTTTGACATTAAAAGCAAAAGACTTCAGCGACCTAACGTGCAAACTCTGCTCAGATTTCAAGTCAATCAGATGGAAAATGACGATTTTATGTGATCTTCACCTTTAACCTTTTGATCTGAAAAAAAAAAAACCAATCACCTTCTCGCTCTGATTAGTGAACCAATTCAGTTAGGCAACATGAAAATTCTTAAAATTTCACGTCAACTGGATGAAAATTGATGATTTGTGATGTTGGGCTTTGACCTTTTGATCAAATTATCTTGTATTCCTCATATTCTCATAATAAAGGTTTGTTTGGAAATTTGATGACAAAATCTCAAATGGTAAAAAAAAAAAGGTTATGGCCTGGACAGACGCGCGCACACACACACACACACACGCACACACCCACACACACACACACACACACACACACACACACACACACACACACACACACACACACACACACACACACACACACACACACACACACACACACACACACACACACACACACACACACACCTCGTTTTAGTAATAGATGGCATGAGGCGACTCAATTTCTCTGCGTCACTCTCCACCAAGTCTGCCCTCTCAAATGGCACAGGAATGATCCTCGGTGATATTTACAGCACTGTGCTGTCTGGAAGCCCGAAGGAAGAACGCATATTCCGAGTCGCGTGCACTCTTAGCTCATGATGTGGGCAACCCAGGTTCAAACACCTCTTATCTCATTCCAAGTCTTTGTATGGCATACGTGTTTGTCCATTGTCGACCCGTGTCCTTGTAATTCATGTAACAATGCACCGTCCTGTGACCTCGTATTGTGTTTTCCCTGAGCAATGTGAGGCATCTTACAACCTCTTCCACCACACAGCTCGAGGATCAATGCACACTGTCATATAAAAGTCCTGCTTGTGTTTCCTTTTTTCCATCAAACGCCTTTCCTTTCCTTTCCTTGCTTCAAAGTCACAATCGGGTTCATTGTCATTGCCTTGTCTGCCAGGACCGATCGGATATCTTGGCCTGTTTGTGCATCCAAAACGAGTGATTGATGTTGTTATTGTAGGATTGACAATTACATTCTGTGCCAACACAGATTACCCCCCTTCGTGGCCCCAGAGCCTGTCCCACAGGCTTATCAGCTGTGTCCCCCATTCACGCTGACCTCATGTAACCCTTGTAGTTATTTAATTTGAGGCTTGTCTTGGTTTCCAATTTGGGAGTGCAAACTACTAATACAAACGCATTGTCATGTCC
Source organism: Eptatretus burgeri (assembly GCF_056783735.1). Lineage (NCBI taxonomy): Eukaryota > Metazoa > Chordata > Myxini > Myxiniformes > Myxinidae > Eptatretus > Eptatretus burgeri. The sequence goes on along the minus strand of NC_140974.1, from coordinate 75,517,783 downwards.
ATCGCTATGAAAGCAGCAAGCAAGGATTGAGGTGCATGCACTGCACAAACGAAACGCGCACAGGACGTGTGCTATCGAGTTTACGCACAGTACGTGTGACCATAAACATTCAAACAAGCACTGTGCGATGTTTATGAGAGGCTCCACGGGCCGGATTTGTTTGAACTCATCCATTCTGTAGCCAAACTTGATTTATTGACTCAAAGTAAGAATTCCTCACTCGACTCTTACACAAGCTTGATGTCTGAATATCAGCAAGTTGGGTAACTTCCCCCATGTGATTCCAGAACATAACCTGATATGACCTTGTGAGCAGGTAAACAACATCTTGTTATTATTTAACCACAACTCACCTGGGCGTCCAAGGTGTGGGAAAAACTTCCTCATGATCTGAAGCTTTGCAAAGGGTGAGTGTGTGCAATGAAGGGTGAGTGTGTGCAATGAAGGGTGAGTGTGTGCATTGAAGAGTGTAAAGGGTGAATGTGTGCAATGAAGGGTGAGTGTGTGCATTGAAGAGCGTAAAGGGTGAGAGTGTGCATTGAAGAGCGTTAAGGGTGAGTGTGTGCATTGAAGGGTGTAAAGGGTGAGTGTGTGCATTGAAGAGTGTAAAGGGGGAATGTGTGCAGTGAAGGGTGAGTGTGTGCATTGAAGGGTGTAAAGGGTGAGAGCGTGCATTGAAGAGTGTAAAGGATGAGAGCGTTCAATGAAGAGTGTTAAGGGTGAGTGTGTGCAATGAAGAGTGTAAAGGATGAGAGCATGCAATGAAGAGTGTAAAGGGTGAGAGTGTGCAATGAAGAGTGTAAAGGGTGAGTGTGTGCATTGAAGGGTGTAAAGGGTGAGAGTGTGTAAAGGGTGAGTGTGTGCATTGAAGGGTGTAAAGGGTGAGAGTGTGTAAAGGATGAGAGTGTGCAATTAAGAGTGTAAACGGTGAGAGTGTGCAATGAAGAGTGTAAAGGGTGAGAGTATGCATTGAAGAGCGTAAAGGGTGAGTGTGTGCAATGAAGGGTGAGTGTGTGCATTGAAGAGTGTAAAGGGTGAATGTGTGCAATGAAGGGTGAGTGTGTGCATTGAAGAGCGTAAAGGGTGAGAGTGTGCATTGAAGAGCATAAAGGGTGAGTGTGTGCAATGAAGGGTGAGAGTGTGCATTGAAGAGTGTAAAGGGTGAGAGTGTGCATTGAAGAGCGTAAATGGTGAGTGTGTGCATTGAAGGGTGTAAAGGGTGAGTGTGTGCATTGAAGAGCGTAAAGGGTGAGTGTGTGCATTGAAGGGTGTAAAGGGTGAGTGTGTGCATTGAAGAGTGTAAAGGGGGAATGTGTGCAGTGAAGGGTGAGTGTGTGCATTGAAGGGTGTAAAGGGTGAGTGTGTGCATTGAAGGGTGTAAAGGGTGAGTGAAGAGTGTTAAGGGTGAGAGTGTGCAATGAAGAGTGTAAAGGGTGAGAGTGTGTAAAGGATGAGAGCATGCAATGAAGAGTGTAAAGGGTGAGAGTGTGCATTGAAGAGCGTAAAGGGTGAGTGTGTGCATTGAAGGGTGTAAAGGCTGAGTGTGTGCAATGAAGGGTGAGTGTGTGCATTGAAGAGTGTAAAGGGTGAATGTGTGCAATGAAGGGTGAGTGTGTGCATTGAAGAGCGTAAAGGGTGAGAGTGTGCATTGAAGAGCGTTAAGGGTGAGTGTGTGCATTGAAGGGTGTAAAGGGTGAGTGTGTGCATTCAAGAGTGTAAAGGGGGACTGTGTGCCGTGAAGGGTGAGTGTGTGCATTGAAGGGTGTAAAGGGTGAGAGCGTGCATTGAAGAGTGTAAAGGATGAGAGCGTTCAATGAAGAGTGTTAAGGGTGAGTGTGTGCAATGAAGAGTGTAAAGGATGAGAGCATGCAATGAAGAGTGTAAAGGGTGAGAGTGTGCAATGAAGAGTGTAAAGGGTGAGTGTGTGCATTGAAGGGTGTAAAGGGTGAGAGTGTGTAAAGGGTGAGTGTGTGCATTGAAGGGTGTAAAGGGTGAGAGTGTGTAAAGGATGAGAGTGTGCAATTAAGAGTGTAAACGGTGAGAGTGTGCAATGAAGAGTGTAAAGGGTGAGAGTATGCATTGAAGAGCGTAAAGGGTGAGTGTGTGCAATGAAGGGTGAGTGTGTGCATTGAAGAGTGTAAAGGGTGAATGTGTGCAATGAAGGGTGAGTGTGTGCATTGAAGAGCGTAAAGGGTGAGAGTGTGCATTGAAGAGCATAAAGGGTGAGTGTGTGCAATGAAGGGTGAGAGTGTGCATTGAAGAGTGTAAAGGGTGAGAGTGTGCATTGAAGAGCGTAAATGGTGAGTGTGTGCATTGAAGGGTGTAAAGGGTGAGTGTGTGCATTGAAGAGCGTAAAGGGTGAGTGTGTGCATTGAAGGGTGTAAAGGGTGAGTGTGTGCATTGAAGAGTGTAAAGGGGGAATGTGTGCAGTGAAGGGTGAGTGTGTGCATTGAAGGGTGTAAAGGGTGAGTGTGTGCATTGAAGGGTGTAAAGGGTGAGTGAAGAGTGTTAAGGGTGAGAGTGTGCAATGAAGAGTGTAAAGGGTGAGAGTGTGTAAAGGATGAGAGCATGCAATGAAGAGTGTAAAGGGTGAGAGTGTGCATTGAAGAGCGTAAAGGGTGAGTGTGTGCATTGAAGGGTGTAAAGGCTGAGTGTGTGCAATGAAGGGTGAGTGTGTGCATTGAAGAGTGTAAAGGGTGAATGTGTGCAATGAAGGGTGAGTGTGTGCATTGAAGAGCGTAAAGGGTGAGTGTGTGCATTGAAGAGCGTAAAGGGTGAGAGTGTGCATTGAAGAGTGTAAAGGGTGAGAGTGTGCATTGAAGAGTGTAAAGGGTGAGAGTGTGCATTGAAGAGCGTAAAGGGTGAGAGTGTGCATTGAAGAGCGTAAAGGGTGAGTGTGTGCATTGAAGAGTGTAAAGGGGGAATGTGTGCAGTGAAGGGTCAGTGTGTGCATTGAAGGGTGTAAAGGGTGAGTGTGTGCATTGAAGGGTGTAAAGGGTGAGAGTGTGCATTGAAGGGTGTAAAGGGTGAGTGTGTGCATTGAAGAGCGTAAAGGGTGAGTGTGTGCATTGAAGAGTGTAAAGGGGGAATGTGTGCAGTGAAGGGTCAGTGTGTGCATTGAAGGGTGTAAAGGGTGAGTGTGTGCATTGAAGGGTGTAAAGGGTGAGTGTGTGCATTGAAGGGTGTAAAGGGTGAGTGTGTGCATTGAAGGGTGTAAAGGGTGAGAGTGTGCAATGAAGAGTGTAAAGGGTGAGAGTATGCATTGAAGAGCGGAAAGGGTGAGTGTGTGCATTGAAGAGTGTAAAGGGTGAGAGTGTGCATTGAAGAGCGTAAAGGGTGAGTGTGTGCAATGAAGGGTGTAAAGGGTGAGTGTGTGCATTGAAGAGTGTAAAGGGTGAGTGTGTGCATTGAAGAGCGTAAAGGGTGAGTGTGCGTTGAAGAGCGTAAAGGGTGAGTGTGTGCAATGAAGGGTGAGAGTGTGCATTGAAGAGTGTAAAGGGTGAGAGTGTGCATTGAAGAGTGTAAAGGGTGAGAGTGTGCATTGAAGAGCGTAAAGGGTGAGTGTGTGCATTGAAGGGTGTAAAGGGTGAGTGTGTGCATTGAAGAGCGTAAAGGGTGAGTGTGTGCATTGAAGGGTGTAAAGGGTGAGTGTGTGCATTGAAGAGTGTAAAGGGGGAATGTGTGCAGTGAAGGGTCAGTGTGTGCATTGAAGGGTGTAAAGGGTGAGTGTGTGCAATGACGAGTGTAAAGGGTGAGAGCGTGCATTGAAGAGTGTAAAGGATGAGAGCGTTCAATGAAGAGTGTTAAGGGTGAGTGTGTGCAATTAAGAGTGTAAAGGATGAGAGCATGCAATGAAGAGTGTAAAGGGGGAATGTGTGCAGTGAAGGGTCAGTGTGTGCATTGAAGGGTGTAAAGGGTGAGTGTGTGCAATGACGAGTGTAAAGGGTGAGAGCGTGCATTGAAGAGTGTAAAGGATGAGAGTGTGCAATGAAGATTGAAAGGGTGAGTGTGTGCAATGAAGGGTGAATGTGTGCAATGAAGAGTGTAAAGGATGATAGCGTGCAATGAAGAGTGTGAAGGATGAGAGCGTGCAATGAAGAGTGTAAAGGGTGAGAGCGTGCAATGAAGAGTGTAAAGGGTGAGTGTGTGCAATGAAGAGTGTAAAGGGTGAGTGCGTGCAATGAAGAGTGTGAAGGATGAGAGCGTGCAATGAAGAGTGTGAAGGATGAGAGCGTGCAATGAAGAGTGTAAAGCGTGAGAGCGTGCAATGAAGAGTGTAAAGGGTGAGAGTGTGCATTGAAGAGTGTAAAGGGTGAGTGTGCATTGAAGAGTGTAAAGGGTGAGTGTGCAATGAAGAGTGAAAAGGGTGAGTGTGTGCAATGAGGAGTGAAAAGGGTGAGTGTGCAATGAAGAGTGAAAAGGATGAGTGTGCATTGAAGAGTGGAAAGGGTGAGAGTGTGCATTGAAGAGTGGAAAGGGTGAGAGTGTGCATTGGAGAGTGGAAAGGGTGAGAGTGTGCATTGGAGAGTGTTAAGGGTGAGTGTGTGCATTGAAGAGTGTAAAGGGTGAGAGTGTGCATTGAAGAGTGTAAAGGATGAGTGTGTGCATTGAAGAGTGTAAAGGGTGAGGGTATGCAATGAAGAGTGTGAAGGGTGAGAGTATGCAATGGAGTGTAAAGGGTGAGTATCTGCAATGAAGAGTGTAAAGAGTGAGAGCATGCAATGAAGAGTGCAAAGGGTGAGAGTATGCAATGGAGTGTAAAGGGTGAGTATCTGCAATGAAGAGTGTAAAGAGTGAGAGCATGCAATGAAGAGTGCAAAGGGTGAGAGTATGCAATGGAGTTTAAAGGGTGAGTGTGTGCAATGAAGAGGGAAAAGGGTGAGAGTATGCAATGGAGTGTAAAGGGTGAGTGTGTGCAATGAATGGTGTAAAGGGTGAGTGTGTGCATTGAAGAGTGTGAAGGGTGAGTATGCAATGAAGATTGTAAAGGGTGAGAGTATGCAATGGGAGTGTAAAGGGGGAGTGTGTGCAATGAAGAGTGTAAAGGGTGAGAGTATGCAATGGAGTGTAAAGGGTGAGTGTGTGCAATGAAGAGTGTAAAGGGTGAGAGCATTCAATGAAGTGTAAAGGGTGAGAGTATGCAATGAAGAGTAAAGGGTGAGAGTATGCAATGAAGAGTGTAAAGGGTGAGAGTATGCAATGGGAGTGTGTGCAATGAAGAGTGTAAAGGGTGAGAGTATGCAATGGAGTGTAAAGGGTGAGTGTGTGCAATGAAGAGTGTAAAGGGTGAGAGTATGCAATGAAGAGTGTAAAGGGTGAGAGTATGCAATGGGAGTGTAAAGGGGGAGTGTGTGCAATGAAGAGTGTAAAGGGTGAGTGTGTGCAATGAAGAGTGTAAAGGGTGAGTGTGTGCAATGAAGAGTGTAAATGGTGAAAGTATGCAATGAAGGGTGTAAAGGGTGAGTGTGTGCATTGAAGAGTGTGAAGGGTGAGTGTATGCAATGAAGATTGTAAAGGGTGAGAGTATGCAATGGGAGTGTAAAGGGGGAGTGTGTGCAATGAAGAGTGTAAAGGGTGAGAGTATGCAATGGAGTGTAAAGTGTGAGTGTGTGCAATGAAGAGTGTAAAGGGTGAGAGTATGCATCGAAGAGTGTAAAGGGTGAGTGTGTGCAATGAAGGGTGAGTGTGTGCATTGAAGGGTGTAAAGGGTGAGTGTGTGCAATGAAGGGTGAGTGTGTGCATTGAAGAGTGTAAAGGGTGAGAGTGTGCATTGAAGAGTGAAAAGGGTGAGTGTGTGCAATGAAGGGTGAAAAGGGTGAGAGCGTGCATTGAAGAGTGTAAAGGGTGAGAGTGTGCATTGAAGAGTGAAAAGGGTGAGTGAGTGCAATGAAGAGTGTAAAGGGTGAGAGTGTGCAATGAAGATTGAAAGGGTGAGTGTGTGCAATGAAGGGTGAATGTGTGCAATGAAGAGTGTAAAGGATGATAGCGTGCAATGAAGAGTGTGAAGGATGAGAGCGTGCAATGAAGAGTGTAAAGGGTGAGAGCGTGCAATGAAGAGTGTAAAGGGTGAGTGTGTGCAATGAAGAGTGTAAAGGGTGAGTGCGTGCAATGAAGAGTGTGAAGGATGAGAGCGTGCAATGAAGAGTGTGAAGGATGAGAGCGTGCAATGAAGAGTGTAAAGCGTGAGAGCGTGCAATGAAGAGTGTAAAGGGTGAGAGTGTGCATTGAAGAGTGTAAAGGGTGAGTGTGCATTGAAGAGTGTAAAGGGTGAGTGTGCAATGAAGAGTGAAAAGGGTGAGTGTGTGCAATGAGGAGTGAAAAGGGTGAGTGTGCAATGAAGAGTGAAAAGGATGAGTGTGCATTGAAGAGTGGAAAGGGTGAGAGTGTGCATTGAAGAGTGGAAAGGGTGAGAGTGTGCATTGGAGAGTGGAAAGGGTGAGAGTGTGCATTGGAGAGTGTTAAGGGTGAGTGTGTGCATTGAAGAGTGTAAAGGGTGAGAGTGTGCATTGAAGAGTGTAAAGGATGAGTGTGTGCATTGAAGAGTGTAAAGGGTGAGGGTATGCAATGAAGAGTGTGAAGGGTGAGAGTATGCAATGGAGTGTAAAGGGTGAGTGTCTGCAATGAAGAGTGTAAAGAGTGAGAGCATGCAATGAAGAGTGCAAAGGGTGAGAGTATGCAATGAAGAGTGTCAAGGGTGAGAGTATGCAATGAAGAGTGTAAAGGGTGAGAGTATGCAATGGGAGTGTAAAGGGGGAGTGTGTGCAATGGAGTGTAAAGGGGGAGTGTGTGCAATGAAGAGTGTAAAGGGTGAGTGTGTGCAATGAAGAGTGTAAATGGTGAAAGTATGCAATGAAGGGTGTAAAGGGTGAGTGTGTGCATTGAAGAGTGTGAAGGGTGAGTGTATGCAATGAAGATTGTAAAGGGTGAGAGTATGCAATGGGAGTGTAAAGGGGGAGTGTGTGCAATGAAGAGTGTAAAGGGTGAGAGTATGCAATGGAGTGTAAAGGGTGAGTGTGTGCAATGAAGAGTGTAAAGGGTGAGAGTATGCAATGGAGTGTAAAGGGTGAGTGTGTGCAATGAAGAGTGTAAAGGGTGAGAGTATGCAATGAAGAGTGTCAAGGGTGAGAGTATGCAATGAAGAGTGTCAAGGGTGAGAGTATGCAATGAAGAGTGTCAAGGGTGAGAGTATGCAATGAAGAGTGTCAAGGGTGAGAGTATGCAATGAATAGTGTCAAGGGTGAGAGTATGCAATGAAGAGTGTCAAGGGTGAGAGTATGCAATGAAGAGTGTAAAGGGTGAGAGTATGCAATGGGAGTGTAAAGGGGGAGTGTGTGCAATGGAGTGTAAAGGGTGAGTGTATGCAATGAGGAATGTAAAGGGTGAGAGTATCAGTATGCAATGGAGTGTAAAGGGTGAGTGTGTGCAATGAAGAGTGTCAAGGGTCAAATTATGCAATGGAGTGTAAAGGGTGAGTGTGTGCAATGAAGAATGGAAATGGTGAGAGTGTGCAATGAAGAGTGTAAAGGGTGAGAGTATGCAATGAAGAGTGTAAAGGGTGAGAGTATGCAATGAAGAATGTAAAGGGTGAGAGTATGCAATGAAGAATGTAAAGGGTGAGTGTGTGCAATGCAGAGTGTAAAGGGTGAGAGCATTCAATGAAGTGTAAAGGGTGAGAGTATGCAATGGGAGTGTAAAGTGGGAGTGTGTGCAATGGAGTGTAAAGGGTGAGTGTATACAATGAAGAATGTAAAGGGTGAGAGTATGCAATGAAGAGTGTAAACGGTGAGAGTACGCAATGGAGTGTAAAGGGTGAGTGTGTGCAATGAAGAGTGTCAAGGGTCAAAGTATGCAATGGAGTGTAAAGGGTGAGTGTGTGCAATGAAGAATGAAAATGGTGAGAGTGTGCAATGAAGAGTGTAAAGGGTGAGAGTATGCAATGAAGAGTGTAAAGGGTGAGTGTGTGCAATGAAGAGTGTCAAGGGTCAAAGTATGCAATGGAGTGTAAAGGGTGAGAGTGTGCAATGAAGAGTGTAAAGGGTGAGAGTATGCAATGAAGAGTGTAAAGGGTGAGAGTATGCAATGAAGAGTGTAAAGGGTGAGAGTATGCAATGAAGAGTTAAAAGGGTGAGAGTATGCAATGGAGTGTAAAGGGTGAGTGTGTGCAATGAAGAGTGTAAAGGGTGAGAGTATGCAATGAAGAGTGTAAAGTGTGAGAGTATGCAATGGAGTCTAAAGGGTGAGTGTGTGCAATGAAGAGTGTAAAGGGTGAGAGCATTCAATGAAGTGTAAAGGGTGAGAGTATGCAATGAAGAGTAAAGGGTGATAGTATGCAATGAAGAGGGTAAAGGGTGAGAGTATGCAATGGGAGTGTGTGCAATGAAGAGTGTAAAGGGTGAGAGTATGCAATGGAGTGTAAAGGGTGAGTGTGTGCAATGAAGAGTGTAAAGGGTGAGAGCATTCAATGAAGTGTAAAGGGTGAGAGTATGCAATGAAGAGTGTCAAGGGTGAGAGTATGCAATGGGAGTGTAAAGGGGGAGTGTGTGCAATGGAGTGTAAAGGGTGAGTGTATGCAATGAAGAGTGTAAAGGGTGAGAGTATGCAATGGGAGTGTAAAGGGGGAGTGTGTGCAATAAAGAGTGTAAAGGGTGAGAGTATGGAATGGAGTGTAAAGGGTGAGAGTGTGCAATGAAGAGTGTAAAGGGTGAGAGTATGCAATGAAGAGTGTAAAGGGTGAGAGTGTGCAATGAAGAGTGTAAAGGGTGAGAGTATGCAATGGAGTGTAAAGGGTGAGAGTATGCAATGGAGTGTAAAGGGTGAGTGTGTGCAATGAAGAGTGTAAAGGGTGAGAGCATTCAATGAAGTGTAAAGGGTGAGAGTATGCAATGAAGAGTAAAGGGTGAGAGTATGCAATGAAGAGTGTAAAGGGTGAGAGTATGCAATGGGAGTGCGTGCAATGAAGAGTGTAAAGGGTGAGAGTATGCAATGGAGTGTAAAGGGTGAGTGTGTGCAATGAAGAGTGTAAAGGGTGAGAGCATTCAATGAAGTGTAAAGGGTGAGAGTATGCAATGAAGAGTGTCAAGGGTGAGAGTATGCAATGGGAGTGTAAAGGGGGAGTGTGTGCAATGGAGTGTAAAGGGTGAGTGTATACAATGAAGAATGTAAAGGGTGAGAGTATGCAATGAAGAGTGTAAACGGTGAGAGTATGCAATGGAGTGTAAAGGGTGAGTGTGTGCAATGAAGAGTGTCAAGGGTCAAAGTATGCAATGGAGTGTAAAGGGTGAGTGTGTGCAATGAAGAATGGAAATGGTGAGAGTATGCAATGAAGAGTGTAAAGGGTGAGAGTATGCAATGAAGAGTGTAAAGGGTGAGAGTATGCAATGCAGAATGTAAAGGGTGAGTGTGTGCAATGCAGAGTGTAAAGGGTGAGAGCATTCAATGAAGTGTAAAGGGTGAGAGTATGCAATGGGAGTGCGTGCAATGAAGAGTGTAAAGGGTGAGAGTATGCAATGAAGAGTGTAAAGGGTGAGAGCATTCAATGAAGTGTCAAGGGTGAGAGTATGCAATGGGAGTGTAAAGGGGGAGTGTGTGCAATGGAGTGTAAAGGGTGAGAGTATGCAATGGAATGTAAAGGAGGAGTGTGTGCAATGAAGAGTGTAAAGGGTGAGAGCATTCAATGAAGTGTCAAGGGTGAGAGTATGCAATGGGAGTGTAAAGGGGGAGTGTGTGCAATGGAGTGTAAAGGGTGAGAGTATGCAATGGAATGTAAAGGAGGAGTGTGTGCAATGAAGTGTAAAGGGTGAGAGTATGCAATGAAGAGTGGAAGAAGTAGTTTGAAAGTATTAATGACGAGTGTGCCCGTGAGTCCGATGGACCAATTTTAATTGGTCTTCACAGCTTCGTTGCATTCCCGCCTGCTTTTCTGCTTGAGTATTGGTTTGCCTTTCACGAAGCCCAGATGTGCTTGGGGCCATCATGGCGATTATATTGTTGTGGTCGGTTGTGAGAATGACCGCGAGGTGGGGGAAACTACGTCGTCTCCCACAAGACTCCCCGCAATTGTAGGCCGTCGATCCGGATAATTGCGAGAGCTGGCGGGTCGCTGAACCGACCGTGGATGCCAATATCTCAACCGCGTAGCGTAGGGTCTGTTTGTCTAAAACCAATTTACCTAATTAACTACGCGATTTCGACTACTGGGGAAACCACGCCCTCGGCACCTCTTGCTCGAACCGGGTCACTCTACCGACTGCGGTGGAGTTCCAACTACCAACTCCGGTTCGGGTGCAGCCGAGCGGAAACTGCCAAAGCCGTGCCGGCTATGATAGACCGATTACCGGGGTTGAAACCCCGCTTGTACTCGTACCATGCTGGACCAATGTAAGAAGGGACAGAAACGGAATGGGAACATTTCTAATAAATTTATTAACAGTAAAATAAAGACTTAACGCGAATATGCAAGAAATATTTATAAGAATTGAAGCACTTACACAGTTCTACTTACAAGACGGGCCCACACGCAGACACACAACAAGAAAAGAAACCCAGAGTTCTTTATTGGACCCTCCAGCCGATGAGAGGGAGACGTGCTGGGGGTCAGAGTCCGGATGGGCACCTGGCCGTCAGAGAAAGGGGGTACTCTATGCTGCGGCACCTGCCAATGGTCGTCGGCCTGGTCCCAGTCGCACGTGGGGGACTCGTGGTTCGTGGCGGAACTCGGGTGGTGAATAGTCGGGGTCCACGGAGGGAGGTCGGGGTCGCTCTGCCCTGCCTTGCGGGGGCCCAGCAGACTTGTTCACCGCCACGATGACCCTCTGCTCAACGCTCGTGACAGCAAAAACCAACTAAGAACTCATAACAGCCCCTCGTAATCACTGCTTGTAACCACTCAAGAACACCAGCGCAACCCCAAAAAACACGACCAAACCCCTCAGAACTCTCGACACTCCCTCTCTACAGAACTCCCCGCTGAGGATCGCGTCGTAACTTTTATGGACCTCCCTCAGCGGGGAGGGGCCTTGGTGAAACTGACGTCACTGTTCGCCCCCATTGGAACGGGCTACCATGGTTCCGCTCTTTCTGTGCGGGGTTTCGGCCATACTGGGAAGCCCGCCCACTCCATACGTGTTCGAGAAAGGTGGTGGTGATGAAACTGCCTCAAACATCTTCGAGATTCCGCCTCAGAGGGTTGTACCTCCAATAGGCTTTCCGGTTGGGCGAGCGAAGCGCTCGTTTAGGAGCAGGTTGATGGTGGGTCGTGATGGGGAATAGAATGGTTGTTGGTTGTTCGTTGGATGTAAAGATTTAATAACCTAACTAAAAAGAAGTCGCAACGCTTGCATTTAATTCTCCCACTAAACAAAAGGAAGGGACCTGTCTCACACGTACTTAACGGGATAACTGACTTTTGGGACCTGTATGTTGAATGCAAATGGTTTCCAGATCCGTAACAATATGTTCGTTATTATTACTGCCATATGATACTATTCTTATTGTTGTTGTAATTGTAAATATTATTGGTATGAATTAATATGTGCTTTTTTACAATGTAGTTATTGTTTTTGTTATTTATGTTTTATTAGAATGCCATGCCGTGGTAGAAGGACATATTAAGCTGCTTAATATACCTTAACATGGAGTGCGTTTAAAACGTCGGATCTTTTTGTAGTTGGCCTAATCAACTAATTAGGATCAACTAAACTAATCAGGCCCAATCAATAATAAAGAAGTCATGACAATCATTTTGGTGTATCACATTCCACATCGGAACATTCCATTATAACTCCACAAACATGCCTCTCCACGCGCACCTCATCCATTTAGAGTACAATCTTAAAGGGTCTACAAAGTCTTGTGGGTCTTTTGGTTCTTCGGTGACTTTTGGATCTTTTTGGTCCTCGGGAACTCTTGGATCGTTTGGGTCCTTTGGGTCTTCGGGGTTTTTTGGGTCATCTGGGTCTTTTTGGTCCTCATGGTCTAAAGGGTACTCAGGGTCTAAAGGGTTTTCAAAGGTCGAAGGGGTCTCAGCAGTCTAAAGGGTCAAAAGGTACATTCCAACAGTGTGACACACACACACACACACACACACACACACACACACACACACACACACACACACACACACACTTGTACATAAGATATATATATTTTTTTTGTATGTTTGAATGAAGAATTTTAATCTAATGAGGAGTTGTTGAACAGCGGTGGTTGTGTAAGTAATGGAGACAGAGGAATGTAGTTGTTTGGATTTTCAGAACACTGAAAGTGAAGTTTTGCTTGTTTGGGTGATAAAAGCTGAGGATATTATTTTTTAATTTATTCTTGTTTTTGTCTGATGATGAAATGATTAGACAGAGACAACAGAGAAGTGTGTGCTTGTTTGGGTGGTTCTTTTCATGGGTATCTTTTTGTTATTGCTCGTGTTGTTGATGGTTGTGGAATGTTTGTCATAACAGAGTGATAAATGCTCCGAGATATGGCTTGGGCCCATTGCCGAGAGCACTGTTGTTTTTCTAGTACAGTGGTGGTGTCTGCCTTGTATTTGGTTACTGTGATGGGGAGGGGGTTGGAGGAGGGTTGGCCTTCGTGGTGGAGTGTAACAGGAGAGGGAGAGATGACTGGCAGTTTTGAATGCGATCAGAAGGGACACTTGTAATAAAAGGACTTGAGGCAGGGTAGGGGGGTCCTCCGTAAAGAAGAAAAATAGGAATTCAACATCTGTTGTAATTTTACTGCGATGAGTATAAGGGTGGGTGTAAAAGTGGGGTGTGGGTGAGTGGATATATAATAGATTGGGAGGGAATTCCATCCTGTTTGAGTCAGTGGACCCAGATTAGGGTGAGGTGTTCGGCTTGCGGCTGTTTGACTTTGACTGGAGGACGAAGCAACAGACCGAGGTTGCCAAAGGCTTGCAAGTGAATAAAGTATTCGTTCAACACGTGCCGGTAACACGTGTCATAGAAGTTTGAATATTTGAGTACCTGGCCAATTCACCATTCTGGAATGAACGTGCTGGGAAGGTTGGCAGAGAACACTTTAAAAATGAAATTGAAGGGTATATGCCATTAGTTTGACAAAATATTTTGCAGCAAGTTAAAAACTTTTAAAATCCTCTAAATGCAATGCACATGAGATGTCATAACTTAGAGGACATGGCAGAGAGGGGACGACATCATCCATTTGTTTCGACATCAATGCCTTCCCATGTTGGGCAATGTTTCTGGCAAAAGCAGGAATGTTTCCACTTTCAGTATTTGGAATTATAAGTGTTCATTCCTGAAAATTCCCACTGAAATGTAATGCGTATGACATGGAATGAACCATCAGGTGAAATTTCCTGCCATGCAGGATGGTGGTTATGTGGTTTAGTGTGGTGATACCAGTCGTTTTTGATGCGTCTCCTTCAGATACGATGTAAGTGGCAGAGCACATGCTGCTGCCAAACAACATTGCAACCTGGTCTTCCATCTGTTGGGATCATTGCATGCTTCCTGTCTCCAGGTCCTTTGGCTGGTAAGTGTGATTAAACCATGGAATCCACATTTGAAATCGGGATAAAGTTGAACTTTCTCGCCAGAGGGTCTTGCTGAAATTTTTCATCATGAGGTCTGCATTTTTCTTTTGGTCTCATCTCTGATACTAACCACCCGCATCATTACACAACCCACTCTAGGCCCTGAACCTATCACGAGGCGAGACCGTACGGCACTTCCGCGCTTACCTGTGCCCCCCCAAAAGCAAACGTTGGAGCGCTACCTCGCCTCTCTCCAGCCCCTTGTCTCAGAAGAGGAGCTCAAGTATACCCGCAAGCTTTTGCAAGACTTTGCACGACCTGGAGGGCTGGGAGAAATACTTCAGCAGCGACTTGAGATGAAGGCACAAAAGTCTGATAACTGGGTATGGGGTGCGTGTATAAGGTGTAAGGGATTTTACGAGGTGGGTGAAGTATCCAGAATGAGGGAGTATGTACGAGGTGATGTATTGCAGACTGGGGTGAAAGGCCAATTCATTCAGTTGGGGTGCTGACCTGTGAAATGTCTAGGTTAGACATCCAGTGGAGTCGATATCATCTATAAACTGCTGTCCTGTTCTAGTTCAGGCATGAAATGTGCATCATTGAGCACACCATCTTTGGAAATGTAAATTTAGCTGGCTGTCTTATCTTCAGCTACTTGGGCAGATAATATCACATCTTTTATTTTGTTTATTTCGCTGAAAGTTCGATTTTAATACATATACGCACGTGTGTTTTGTGAATCAGCTCTCAAACTGGCTCATGGACATGTACCTGGCTAACCAAACACCGCTGGTCGTCCACTCCAGTCCAGGGGTGGTGCTGCCCAAACAGGACTTTAAAGACACACAAGGCCAGCTGCAGTGAGTCACAAAAGCCTGATTATTACCAACATCTTGTACATGAAATAGTGTTGCTAGGGTACGGCTCAGTATGAGCTTTTGTCCTTCATTGTCTCCCCAGGTTTGCTGCAAAGCTCATTGCTGGTGTTCTTGACTTCAAAATTCTCCTGGACACGTGAGTCCAATGTGTGTCCAGTAAGATTTTAATCTGCCTCATATGCATACCTTCCCAAATTCAAAACTGACGGCTCGTTTCTATTCCTCCATCCCTCTGAGTTCTCATTGGTGGAACCCAATCACTGTGCCTGTGTCTCTTACCCCTTCCTCAATGTCTTCAAGAGGGCTACCCATCACCACTCGTGCTTCTTCCATTATCCACCCCCACTATTTTTCTACTCTTAATGACTACTTCCCTCTCACCCTTCCCCCAACTCCCACACCTTACTCTGTAAGCCAGCCTGCTGCTGCTGCCCAATGCCGTTTAGTTTCTCCATTACAGAGCAAGATTTCTGTATTCATTAACAAAACAATAAATACAAAAACTGGTGTGCACCTTGTGGATCCTATATTATCTAAGTGCTTAACAAAAAGTAAATCATGTGATGGTCTCAAAATATGCTCACTTACCTGTATCGTTGAAGGATTTAGTTCTGTGGGTGATTAGTAAGGGGAGATGTGACGTCGTTTACACCGTTTATCACTGAAAGTCCAGGCAATTTCATAATTTTACGGGAAGGGTACTCTTCGACCTCGCGATTTGTTAGCACTGTATAAACATATGGAGAGTTCAGAGTTTAAACAAATTCCTATCTTGGATTAAATGAACAACTCTCTAACAATCCTCCAAATTGTAAGAGCTGTTCCACCACATGTGAAGGTAATATATAGTAAAGGTACTTTACATCGCTCTGTTGTCATCCAACAATATATCCAAGAGCTTGAAAGAGCAATGTCAGAGATTATTCACATGAACAGAATACCTTTTGATGCAAGAATGCTTGCCAGTTCATCGTCTCATGGTCTCCATCACCTAATGTAGGGTTACTATGTATGCTCGCCTCGAAGCTGTTTAGCCTGGGTTCGAATCCTGACCCAGCCTTAAACTAGTGTAGTCCTGATGTTTCACAGGCAGGGGCGATTCATCAACATGCACATTAGAAATGCCACTTGCATTTATTCTACTTATATCAAGAATATCACCTTTAATGGTGGCAATTCTGCTTGTCCAGTGATCAGGTGATCATCTACATTCTACAACCTAATCCTATGATACCTTGCAGCCTGACCTGGGCCTCGGTTGGTGGCATCTATGTTTGTTAGTGCTTTGTGAAGGTGTTGGTACGACACTGTTACCAAACTATTCCTCTTTGCCTCAGTTTTGTGCATGAAGATGGCAGAGTGGTTTCGGAGATATAGAGGTGCAAAGTTTTCAGTTTTCCAAGATGGCACCTATACCACGTGACGTATGACGTCATAATTATAACTAAAAAAATTCCACAGGAGGAGGCGCACGTATTTGGAAAATTTAGTGTCGCTCAGACTAATGGGTTTTTTGTTTTTTTTGTATACCTTGTCGAGGCTCGTATGATAGCTAACACACAACGCACAGCAAGGGGGCATGAGACGAGAGGAGTGGGAAGGACAAAACAGTGGGGAACAGAGACATTCAGAGATCTGTGGAATGGAGAGGGATGGCGTGGGAAACACGGGGTATACAAGATGGATATTACAGGGACTTTCAGGAAGGAAAGCAGGGAATTTGAAGGAGGAGGGTTTGGGGTGGATTAACGGGGGTAGAAAAGATCGAGGATTTGGATGGGGGACGATGAGAGGTGCTGACGATAAGAGACGACTCACGTACGGCACACGGACGCGACCGTTGACCACGCTTTTCGCTTCGCGAGCGCAGGGTAATAATGCCATGGTATCTTTCAGTTAAAATCAGGCCCTTGACCTCATTATTTTGGTAAATTATAAATTCCAGTCTGCATAATCATGGAACTTGCCAATTGTTACTGCCTTAACCTGCTAGCATGGAGGACCCAAAAGTGTCTTCATTGCTGGACTTCAACAATAAACAATTGATTGTTTTTTGTACTTGTCCTCACGTCTGGTGTATAGTGATTGCAGATCTTGTGACGTGGTTCTTGCAGGGGTAATTTAAAACAGAGTTACAAGAATGAAAAGCCACTCTGCATGGACCAGTACTACAAAATATTTTCTTCATGCCGAGTACCAGGCCCTCGACGTGACACCATTGTAGACTACAGTGTCATGAATCCCCCACCACGTCACATCACGGTGGCACACAACTACACGGTGAGAAGGCACATCGGGAAGTCTTCTGTGCATTCTCATGGATGTCCATACATGTTTTTTTTTTAGGCTTTTCAGTCTGTTTGCATCTCACCATTAGAGACAGATAAATGTCGATAGAGACATTGCCGAAATATCATAATTGGTTATTACAAATGGGATAATGGGAAAAATGTGATGATGATAATGTGACTTTGTTAGTTTGGTTATGTTTATGATGTAATCTACATGGTATAGCACCTATGTTCCTTTTCTATCCTGTATGAAGCGATATTAAATGTGCAGTGCGTGCGTCAATATGACAGTTTTTCCAGCTCTGCGTGTACCACTCAAGTGGAAAGCCTCTTACAGTGGGACAGATATACTCTCAACTCGAGAAGATCTGGAGCTCTTCCATCAAGACCACGAAGGAACCCATTGGTATTCTCACGACAGAATACCGCCACCGCTGGGGCGCTGGGCACAAGATACTCATAAAAGGTGATTTACGTGTTGTAGCTTCAAAGTTTGTTTTCAGGAAACATTTTCTGGAGTTGCTTTGTTGTACTTTAATCTGGACAGTCTTGAGGTACCACAAACATGCATGGAGGATGATAAACCAGACTGTGGCCTCATAATGGAGTGATGCCAGAACAAAGCCAACTTTTGTTAAAAGTCTATTGTGTTTCATCAAGCGAGACCGTTTACAAAAGCAATCGAACAACTGAGTTTTGTACGTTTGAAATTGACTTTTTGGGATGAAATCATTTTTTTTAAACAAAAGTAAAGATTCCTAAGACAGTCTTCTTCTTCTTCTTCTTCTTCCCCAATAATATTCTTCACCATGTCAGTTAACATACCTCTCGAGACTTTTAGTTCACAAAAGTAATTGTCCTTATTTTTATGCTGATGAAGAATGACGAGTCTTATTAAGACGAGTTTTCCATTGAGTAGTGTAACCGACCTTATTGTGTAATTGTGTGATGCAATCAAAAGTGAACACTCCAGTTCTGAAATCTTGTTTAACCATGGTCTTCATCTTTTGTAAAGCACGGTGATCATTCTTTCTTGCAGTGATCATTCCTCATGAGGCTTACACGCAAATTTATTACTCATGTTCGGTGCAGTTGAGAAATAAATCATTTTCACCAAAAAAATATGTGTCTTCACAACTTTGAAAGTGTCTGAGTTTGGACGACTGTAATCTACCCCTGCGAGAGGATCTGACCGAGGAAGCTGAAACTTTCAGCGAATAATGACAGCACCTGAAGTTCTGCCATGTGCAAGTTTTGTTTGATTACATCAAGTTTTGAAAAATTTTTTTTACCAGTCTTGGCAGTTTCCTCCATTGGCGGGAGGGTGGGTGAAATTGGAATTAGCTGAGCGATATAACCACAATGTACTCGACCGGTGAAAAGTTTTAGAACAGCCCCATTTTTCAGTTTTTACTGAAATGTAAGCAGTTCAAGTTCAGTGAATAACCTGAAATAGTACAAAGCTATGTGGTAAACTGCCAGAGGTTTAAAAATAACAAAAGTTTAGGTTTCCAAAAATTGAAAAATAATTTAAATTTCAGAGTTGTTAAAAAAGGCCCTTTTCAGGGAACAAGTAATAGGTTAGCAACTGCAGCTATTCTGCAGCAATGGAAGTAAATTAAGCCTTGACTGTTGATGCGAACAATTCCTTCAGGTGTCACAACTTTTTTTGATTAGTTACAAACCCTCTCTCTGTATAAAAGCAGTGTTGGAACAGACTGTGTTGCTACACCCTCTAAAGCATTATTTGGACAATATTGCACTGCAGGAAGTAGTATATTGCTATCATAATGGTGAGAAAAAGACAATTAACAAAGGAAGACAGACAGACCATTATAACCCTCAAAAGTGTAGGTCTTTCCTTTAGAGAAATTGCAAAGTAAGCCAAGGTGTCAGTGAGTACAGTTTCCTACACCATTAAAAAGCACAAGACTACCCTTTCGTGTAAAGGGCTTCGTTTTCTACCCAGTAAAGTATTGTCTCGTTATAAATTTATCTCACTAATTACATCAAACCACATCTCTAGTTATCAATTTCTATCACATTAACGACAGCAAAGCATTGTCCAGCTATAAATTAATCTCACACTAATTACATCAAACCACGTCTCGAGTTATCAATTTCTATCACGTAAAGTAAGAAATGCCTTCTGCTTTTCCTTCATGGTGTTAATCATCAGGAATCCATGCTGAACTTCTCAAGGCTGGGGTAAATGCTGGACTCGTGTCGTTGCATGAAGTTCTGTGCTCTGCCTGGAACACAGGCATCATCCCAGCTGATTGGAAGAGGGGCCTTGTTGTCCCTCTCTGGAAAGGGAAGGGTGATCGCCAAGGCTGCAAAAACTACCGAGGGGTGACTCTGCTCTCAGTGCCGGGCAAGGTCTTTGCTCGGATAATTCTTGATAGGGTTCACCACCATCTGCTTGAGCACCAGCGTCCAGAGCAGTCAGGCTTTACACCAAAGAGGTCAACGATTGACCGTATCCTTGCTCTTCGGGTCCTCACCAAACGCAGACGAGAGTTTCGGCAGGGGCTGCTTGCAGCCAATGTTGATGTCTTAAAGCGTTCGATTCAGTGAGTCAAGATGCCCTCTGGAGGATTCTTGGTCTTCGTGGGGTGCCACCAAAACTGATCGATCTGATGTCTGAACTCTACTCTGGTACTGAGAGTGCTGTGAAGTGTGGTAGTACCATCTCTGGCTTATTTCCAGTTGTTACTGGAGTTTGTCAGGGGTGTGTACTGGCCCCCACACTTTTCAGCACTTGTATAGACTGGATTCTTGGGAAGATGTCGGAGAGATCAAGCTGCGATGCATCGTTTGGGAATGTCAAGATCTTTGACCTTGATTTCGCAGATGATGCAGTCATCTTTGCGGAGACTTCAGATATCCTTTTTGGGGCCCTCGAGGTACTGAATGAGGAGTCGGAGCTGCTGGGATTACGGGTTTCCTGGGTCAAAACTAAGATCCAGGCTTTCAATGACATCTTGGATGCTGCTGTCCTGTTTGTGGTGAGGATGTTGAGGTTGTGGAGAGATCCACTTACCTTGGCAGTGATATTCATGTCTCTGCTGGCTGTGAGTCAGAGGTCAATAGACATCTGGGTCGGGCCTGGGGAGTCATGGATTCACTGGATCATGGGGTGTGGTGCTGCTGGTACCTGTGCGGCAGGAGGAAAGTCCGAATCTTCAGGTCCTTGGTGCTTCCAGTCTTGCTCTATGGATGTGAGACTTGGACTCTGACCAAGGATCTGAGACGGAGACTTGATTCCTTTGGTACCAGATCTCTTCGGAGAATCCTTGGTTATCGCTGGTCGGACTTTGTATCCAACGAGCGGTTGCTGAGAGACTCAAATGAGATTTGTTACCTGCATAGTCTGTGAGTGTCAGCTGCGGCTGTATGGACATGTGGCTCGTTTTCTTGACACTGATCCTGCTCACCAGATTCTCTCATCTCCAGGATCAGCATCTCAAGGAGATGGGGATGGGCCAGGCATCTGCCTGGGCGATGGCCAGACGGAGGCCCCTTGAGTACCGGCGGAAAGTGGACGCAGCGACGCGCTGCTCTGGCGCATGCTCCCATACCTGACCTGACCTGACCTGTTCCTTATCTCACTATTCAACCACCCTGGTCTCTTTCTGCTTCGAGTTTTAAATCTCTTTGGAATGTACTTACTCTGAACTCTACACATTTGCTCTTTGAAGTTTCCCATTTCTCTGACTATGATTACTTGGCCAAATTTTTTTTCCCCAATTATGTTGGTCGGTCCTGTTTGTCTGTCTGTCTGTCTGTCTGTCTGTCTGTCTGTCTGTCTGTCTCCGTCACACAATTTTTGGCCATAGTTTTCCAGCAATCGTTCTGTCCTTTTTTTTATGTAGGTGACCAGCCAAGGACAGCAACGCTTAATTTTGGTAAGGATCCAAATCCAGATCTGAGAAGTTTTTTTAAGTGATTCTTCACCATTGAGCGATGGAACCAAAAAGGATATATATATATATATATATATATATATATATATATATATATGTGTATATATATGTACTCCACTGGTCAAACGTTTTAGAACACCCCCATTTTTCCAATTTTTACTGAAATTTAAACAGTTCAAGTCCAGTGAATAACCTGAAATGGTACCAAGCTAAGCAGTAAACTACCAGAGGTTTAAAAAAAAGTTTAGGTTACCAAAAACTGAAAAATAATGTAAATTTCAGAGTTGTTAAAGGCCCTTTTCAGGGAACAAGTAATGGGTTAGCAACTGCAGCTGTTCTGCAGCAATGGAAGTAAATTAAGCCTTAAAGTTGATGCAAACAATTCCGACAGGTGTCCCAACTTTTGTTGATTAGTTACAAACCCTCTGTCTGTATCAAAGCAATGATGGAACAGACTGTGTTGCGACACACTTTGAAGCATTATTTGGGCAATATTGCCCTGCAGAAAATGGTATATTGCTATCATAATGGTGAGAAATAGACAAGTAACAAAGGAAGACAGACAGACCATTATAACCCTTGAAAGTGTTGGTCTTTCCTTTAGAGAAATTGCAAAGTAAGCCAAGTTGTCAGTGAGCACAGTTTCCTTCACCATCAAAAGGCACTTGGAAACTGAAGGAAACTCTGACAGGAAGAGGTCTGGCAGACCGAAAGCCACAACACAATCAGAACAAAAAGTTTCTGAGAATCAACAGCTTGATTGATAGGCAGCTCACAGAACAGCAGCTTCAAGCACAGCTTCACACTGGTCGAAGTAAGGAAGTTTCAGTTTCAACTGTGAAGAGACGACTTTGAACTGCAGGTTTGACAGGTCAAGTGGCAGTAAGAAAACCATTACTA
Source organism: Eptatretus burgeri (assembly GCF_056783735.1). Taxonomy (NCBI): domain Eukaryota; kingdom Metazoa; phylum Chordata; class Myxini; order Myxiniformes; family Myxinidae; genus Eptatretus; species Eptatretus burgeri. The sequence continues at coordinate 75,496,275 of NC_140974.1, read as the reverse complement.
AGATGGCAAAATAAGAAACAGAGGCTTGCCTGGGCCATGAAGCACCGCCAGTGGACTACTGAAAACTGAAAGAAGGTCTTATGGACCGATTAATCAAAATTTGAAATCTTCGGTTCATCACGCAGGGTTTTGTACGCCATCGAATAGGCGAAAGGATGGTTCCTCAGTGTGTGACACCAACTGTCAAACATGGAGGAAGAAGCGTGATGATCGGGCTCTTTTGCTGGATCCAGAGTCGGCGACTTGCACAGAGTGACTGGCACCCTGAACCAAAAGGGCTACCACAGCATTTTGCAGCACCACGCAATACCCTCTGGTCTCCACCCAGTTGGTCAGGGTTCATCCTACAGCAAGATAACGACCCAAAACATACCTCCAGGCTATGTCAGAACTACCTTCGAAGAAAAGAACAAGACTGTAGGCTTCAAATCATGGAATGACCAGCACAGTCTCCAAACTTCAACCCCATCGAGCTGGTTTGGGATGAACTGGACAGAAGGGTGAAAGCAAAGCAACCTCCAAGTGCAGCACATTTGTGGGAACTTCTGCAACAGTTGGGAAGAACTTTCCGAACAATATTTGATTTCCATTGTGGAAAGAATGTCAAGAGTCTGTTCGGCTGTTATATCTACAAAATGTGGTGACTTTGATGAGTCAAAAATCTGGATTAAGTTTTGGTCAACAAAACGATTCCATTTTTTCTTTTTTTATCTGCAGTTGTTAATTTGTTCTCTGCTTACATTGTTACATTAAACTGCTTAAATTTCAGTAAAAACTGGAAAAATGGGGGTGTTCTAAAACTTTTGACTGGTACTGTGTATGTATATATATATATATATATATATATATATATATATATATATATATATATATATATATATATATATATATATATATATATATATATATATATATATATATATATATATATAATATACATGGCACAATATCTCAAAAGGTTACAGATGGATTCGGACGAATCTTGGTGGACAGGTTGAGAGTGTGACGAGGATGAATTGATTAAATTTTGGTGAAGATCTGAATCTGGATCCGGATCCGAGTATTATTTATTACCTTCGCATTCTGCGAAAGGTTATGTTTTGGTCGGCGTGTATTTATTTACTTATTTATTTATTTGTAATCTTGTGATTCGTATAACTCAAAAAGTATTAAACCGAATTGCATGAAATTTGGTGGGATGATTAGTTATTAGCCAGGAAGCATTCGATTAGATTTTGGGATCGTTCGGGTCAAAGGGCAAGGTCACGAAAAGGTCAAAATCGTCTTTTTACGATAACACGGTCAATTTTTATTCAATTTGCATGCAACTAACGCCAAAATGTTCAGAATTCAACGCCTCATCTTGTGATATGCAATATGACACAATGACGCCCATACTCTTGTTACCAGTTCGGGGTCAAAGGTCAGGGGGGTCACGACCTTGAAAAATATGCGGTTTTTGTCATAACGCGGTCAATTCTTGTCCGCTTTACATGAACCCAGCACCAAAATGTTCAGAATTTAATGCCCAATCTTGTAACACAATGACGTCATAACACATGTCACCGGTTGGGGTAAAATGTCGGGGGAGGGGGGGGTCACGCCCTTGAAAAATATGCGGTTTTCGGCATAACTCGGTTAATTCTTATTCGATTTGCATGAAACCAGCATCAAACGAGATTACCTTCTCTTGTTGAAACGTTGTATTCACCGAGCTTGCGAGTGAAGACTCGCCAAAACGACGTGAGTTGATTGTTGTTTAGTCCGTAGCCCCCGAAAGTCAGGGGGGGGTCATGACATTATAGATATGTGGTTTGTGTCATAAGACCATTCATATGAAACCAGTTCCCCACACTCATACCAAGAACAAAAAAAGTAGTGGCGGCGAAGGTATGCGCTCTATGAGTGCCCGTTCTAGTTTCTTAAGTGATTCTTCACCATTGGGAGATGGGGCCAAAAACTAAAAATAGCACAATATCTCAAAAAGTTGTGGTTGAGTTATGACAAAACGAGGTGGACGAGTTGGCTTGGTGGCAAGAACAAGTCGATTTGATATTGGTTAAGGTCCGGATTCAGATCCGACCAATCAGTGGGATACAAAATGTAAACTGTTCAGCCTGGCGGAGGTATGGGCTGTGAGTGCCGTTCTATTTTGGCAAGTGCCACTCAATGAGTGATTTTTCATTGTCCTATTGTTAGAGTCTCCCAATGCACATCACCAAACTCTCTCCTCATACCCTCAATGTTTGTCTTTCTGAAATCTAACAGCCTTAGTCTACTGTCCTGAACTCTAACCCTGAACAGAATCTTTGCACAAACAATGTTATGGTCACTTGATACTAAATGCTCCCCTACCTCCACCTCCTCCACCATATTTGGATCGTTATTTAAAAGGAGGTCGAGCACTGCACTCCCCCTCGTGGGCTTATCTACAAACTGGGTTAAAAAGCAATCCTGGACTAAAACTAGGAAATTCGATAGCAGTACAGTTCTTGTCCTGTTCAGGATGTACAGATGGCACTTGCTACAAGGTAGAGGTCGTTTGGAGGGGAAATTGGTGGGCACATTGGTTATTTTTTTATGAACCGGGTTTGCCTTACAAAGGTTATATGATTTCTCTTTGTGAGTTTCAAAGCGAATTACATTTGATAACACCCGATTTCCGAGCCGTTTGCCGTATGAACGTGTTTTCTAAATTACAGACCCAATTTTTTTTCCACCCATCATGCGATGATTCGCTGCTCATCTCTTTGAAACGTCTGTGATGCAACATTGTTTTTTTACTTTGTTTAATGATATTCCCAAAAAACAAGGGTCTTGTTCTTCTTGAGTATGGCAGCTTGGTTGCCGGGTAGCTCACGTTTTGTTGGGGTGCAACTATGCCGCTGATACTGTGTCCCTATACCACTGGTACTTATTTCGCTGACCTCGGAAGGATGACGGGCTGAGTCAACCCCACCAGGTGTTAATTCATTGGAAAACGGGGCTCAAACTCAGGACCCTAATATCCCAAGCCAGCCGCCGTAACCACTAAGTCAACACCAGGCTTGAAAACAAGGGTGACAGCTGCTCAAGTTTTTTTTTTGAGGGGTTGTATACAGCATGTAATGTAGTCGGTAATCACACTGACTCCAATCTGCTGATTCCTTAGAATTGCCAATATCGGCCAAGCACTAACTGTGTGTGTGTGTGTGTGTGTGTGTGTGTGTGTGTGTGTGTGTGTGTGTGTGTGTGTGTGTGTGTGTGTGTGTGTGTGTGTGTGTGTGTGTGTGTGTGTGTGTGTGTGTGTGTTGTAACATATAGTATTTATGATGAAAATCTTGCACAAAGATATTAGATCTCCACATGAACAAGAATACACAAATACCTGGGTTTGGTGGGTGGGGCAGATGTGTGAAAAGGAAAGGAGGTTCTTGGTGGATTTGAATCAAACTTGGAGTGGGAACATACTGAAGATGTGTGAAGGAAGCGACAGATCAAAATTCTGTCATTTTGTACATGTAACATGTAAATGGCCCTCTCACAACCGTGGTCCTCCCACAACTGTGGTCCTCCCACAACTGTGGCCCTTTCACAACCATGGCCCTCCCATAACCGTGGCCCTCTCACAAACATGGCCCTCCCATAACCGTGGCCCTCCCATAGCTGTTATTCACATTTTGAAAAACTCTGCCGACATCTTGCATTGGATTCCTCAGGTGCCCTGTACTTCAGCTCTGATGAACATACCATGCATGCTCCTTCCCTTCAATGCACACTTTCATTCTCTTCCTCAGACAAGCTGAACAAGGAATCCGCACGCATCATTCAACAAGGCATGTTTGGTGTATGTTTGGACGCTCCATCAACTAGGCCACCCGCCGAGCTAGCCATGAGCCACGCAGCCGCGCAGATCCTGCATGGTGGAGACAGCCGTGCCAACGCCGGGAACCGCTGGTTTGACAAAACCCTCCAGGTGATTGGGATGGCCTTTATGGGCTGGAGGATTGGGGTGAACACCTTGCACCCCATCAACCTGTTCCGTACACATAACAGTATTCATGCTAAGAGACATTTAATTAATCTCAGGGACATGATCAGGGACAATCCTACATAATGGCACACAGTCCACGCACGGTCCGCTCGAGTAGACAATTCTAACTTTTGGCCATTTTGTGGATGTTTTTGGTCCCTCCACAGGATAAGGTTGATTATTAAACCAAACTATTTTCGACATTTGATATTGATTTTCGGTTAATCAAAGAAAGAGAATGTTACCTTAACTAATATTTCCCCAAAGGCAGTAAACAAATTGCAATTTTTTTTTTGGGGATACAAAGTCAAGGCTGGTGGAAGAGTTAGAACACAGAAAGAATCAGGATACATCAGAAGAACAAAAGGAAGAGTAACAAATTAGGGATGTGGTGGGGTGGGGGGTAGACAAGATGGATACAGAAGCAAACTCTCAAGAAGGAAAAACTGGAAATTTGGAAAGAGGTGAGCTTGTGGGAGGAGGGAGATGGGTTAATGGGGAAGGAAAGATCATGGATTGGGGACGATCTGACCTGGTGGTGAACCACTGTCTTGAAGACCTAGTGGAAGAATGAGATTGAAGAAGATGTGGAAGTTGGTTCCACAGACAGGAAAAAAAGAGTAAGGAATGAGGGAGGTGAGCAGTGATCCTGGATTTAGGTAGTTTCATGAGGAAGGGGTTGCTGATGGACTGTGTGCGTCCTGCAGATACTTGGGAGGCGGGGTCAAAGCACTGAGAGAACAGAGGGTGCAACACTAGAAACGAGGTGAAAGAAGACAGAGATCACACCTACCTGTTGGCAATGGCAGTGATAGACCCATAGACTCGACTTCATCATGAGAGATTCCAATGATCTTGAAAGCCTGGGGTTCCATGCGTCAAGCTGAGCAAGGTGAGAGGCAGGTGCCGACCCAGAGGAGAGAGCAGTACTCCATGAAGCTGTGGATGAAGGTCTTGTAGGTGGATAGGAGCCCAGGTGTGCCAAGGAAGGAATTTGCATGACAGAGGATACCCAGTTGGCATCTGGCTTTGGAGGCCAACTTTTAAATGTGGCTTGTCCAAGAGAGATCATGGCTGAGTGTGAGACCCAAGAGTTTGAATGACTGAACCTCTTTGAGAGGGGTAATTGAGAAAGTAGATGGGATGTTTGCGGTAGTCTTGAGACAGGCAGAGACAGAGATAGAGATACAAACTGAGATTTGTCAGGGTGAAAATACATGTTCCAAGTGTTTGACCAGTTTGTGTTTTCATCAAGGTCTGAGGACAGGGAAGAGGCTGCTGCCTGTCTATCAGAAGGATGAGGGATGTCAAGGCAGAGGGTGATGACATCATCAAATAAATAACGGGGATTTTCCAGAGTCATTGAGATCATCGATGAAGATTAGGAACAATATAAACACTGCCTTGAGGTACTCCAGGCTCGACAGAGAGAGGAGATAAAAGGGTTCCGTTGAGAGCCACAAGTTGGCTACAAGAGTGGAGGAAATCAGAAATTCAAGAGTGGAGTTCGCCTTGGATTCCATAGGCAGACCGTTTGGAGAGCAGGGCAGGATGCCAGACTATTAAAAGCTCGAGATATGTCCAGAGAGACGGCCCTGATCTCATGTCTGACATTGAGGGCCTCCATCCATTGTTGGGAGAGTAGAATGAGCATGTCCAAGGTAGAGGGACCAGGTCTGACTCCGAATTGGTGGTCTGAGATGAGGCCGGTAGAGAAAAGGAATGATTTTATGTCAATTGCGATTGGTTCCATGACCTTGCTGATGATTTGAAGTAAGCTACAGGGAATGGCAAAAGTATTCACCCCTTATCAATAATGCCACATTTAGATGAATTACTAATTATGCAGAAACATTTTTTTTTCCAAATGAACCCTTTTATTAATAACTGAAGAGATCAAACGAAACACTGTTATAGTTGAAGGAGGTTACATGTCAGGAATACCTTCAAAAAACATATACAAACCGTAGGCATGTCGGTGGTCTCTCTGTCTTCAACCATCTCCTCTCTGGCTTGCTCACCCCTCCCCCCTCCACTCTATTTGTCATCTGCCCCCTCCATATTAACGCAGGGCACTCAAGTTCCGTCAGCAACCCCCTTCTGGTAAAACTACCAAGTTCGATAATAATCACTGCTCACCTTCACTCTTTCATTGCTCTTTTTCCCCGCCTTTGGAACAAACTCCCACACTCTCTTCAAGCACACTCTTCCCTTCAGGTCTTCAAAACAGCTGTTCACCACCATTTCTTCCCCCATCTCTTATCTTCCCCCATCCAAAACCATGATCTTTTCTACCCCCGTTAATCCACCCCAAACCCACCTCCTACAAATTCCCTGCTTTCCTTCCTGAAAGTCACTGAAGTGTCCATCTTGTTTACCTCGTGTACAGCACCCCATCCCTCTCCCTTCCACAGATCTCCTCATGTCTCTGTTCTTCACTGTTTTTTCCTTCCCTCTCCTGCTCCCCTTGTTTTACGTTCTGTGTGTTCGCTCTCATACGATCCTCCACAGTGCATCCAAAAAAAAAGAAATCTCTCATGCAGAACAAATTTGGTTGATACATTTTCTAATTGTGCCTAATAGCTGTTTTACATGTTTTGGATGACATTGACCTTGACTGTTGACTAATTTGGACCAAACCTTCCTCACTTATACGACATGCACTTACAAATAAGCTGCTTAACTTTCAATCTGATATGTGGACACATTCCTGTGATTTGACAAAAGTAAAAATACAAAAATATTCCGTTTGATTGTAATGAGGGTGAAATTGTTGCCATGGACACCGTTTTCTCTTTGACAAGTGGGACTTTTCCCATTGCCACTTACAAGATGAGTGGAACCTGAAAAAATAAATAGAATTTAAATTCATTAACTATATTTTGTGACTTCTTAGATTGGTACTGATGTGGTTTACCAATGGGGGGCCTTTTGATTATAACTGGTGAACATCAAGTGTTCTTGTAGAAGGCTCTCAGACAAAAGGTGTAACTGGGTTTACAGGGTCTTAGGAGACTGGGTTCAAATGGGGTCTATAGGGTCGACAGGGTCTTTTGGGGTCTAAAGGGTGTTAAATGGTCTTCGGGCTGAAGATATTAGGGTCTTGAGTTTGATCCCCTATCGTGTTCTTGAAATAACACGAAGTCGGTTGACTTCGCCTGTCATCCATCTGAGGTCGGCAAAATGAGTACCAGCTTACTGGTAACAGGGGCACTGCATCAGCGGCACAACCACGCTTCCAGAAAATGATGCAACCAGCAGCCAAAGGCTTCATGTTCCCTCCTCAGCATCTACTTGCCCATATCCTACCTACCCTATCCCTTACCAACGTCCCACTACATGTTCCCTCTCTCGACTCCCTCCCACCCCCATTCCATCACTGCCTTCCTCCGATCCTCCCCTTCAAATCCTCCCTCCCCCACCAGGCTTCTTCCTTTCCAAACCTCCGTTCTCTTGACAATTCACCCCACCTCCTCAAATCAGCCGCCTCCTCCCTCCTCAAAGCAAACTTCGCTCTCCTTCCCCCTCCAAGCTTCCCCTCACCTTTCTCCAAAGCTCTCCCCAAACCTTCCTCCCTAAAAACTCCCTCCTCACCCCACCCTTTGAAATGTCCCTCCTCATTACCCCTTTTCAAAGTTGTTCCCCCTCACATCCACAAAGCTGCCTCTTTCCCTTGCCCTTTCTCTTCCAACTCATTCCTCCACCTCCTCCAATCTTCGACTTCCCTCTGCCCCCTCTCAAGTTACTCCCCACTGTGGCTCATCCCAACACCACCTTGCCTTTTGTCCTCCTTCCCCTAATCTTGCCCTATTCCCAAGTTTTTCTGAAATCTCCTACATGCTGTCAACAGCTCTCCCTATCTCCTCCCCCTCCCCTCCTCCTCCCCTCCTCCCCCCTCCCTCCCCTGCACCCAAAGCCTCTTCCCCTCCCTCTTCCTTAACAGTGTGGACCTCAAACGTCTAGGGACTTTGCTCTAACCTGACTGATCACTCCATACAGGTTGCCACTGACAAACCAGACATAATCTGCTAAACAGAAAATTTCCTCCTTTGAGACATCTCTGACACCTTAGTACAGTATCTCTCCCTGGTTACTCCCTCCTCTCGTATTGACAGACACGAGCCTCATCCTGGCGGCGGAGTTGCTCTCTTTATCAAAAACTCTATTCCTCACTCTCCATGCAATTCCCTCACTCCCCCCCTCACAGAGGAATAACTCTGGCTCTGGCTTCCCTCCGCTCCCACCTCTTATTTATATGTGTGTTGTCCCGTCCACCAAATAGTGATGACTCCATTTACATCTCGCTCGCCGAAAACATGGACAAACTTCTAGCCACTCATCCCAACTCTCCCTTCCTAATATGTGGTGATTTCAATTGTCATCATGCCAGTTGGCTCGGTGTGGTACCTCTCTCACCAGCCATGGCACTTCAGCAAAGGACTTCTGCAACGCAATGGGACTGACAATCTGTCAACTTCCAGACGTGGATCTCAGCCAATCTCTTCTGGATTTGATTTTGACCAATTCCCCCCAAAAAATCTGCTGTTCTTCCTTTGCTCCATTTGGTTCATCTGACCACATGCTTGTCAAAGTAAACATCTCTCTGGCTGTTATTAGAGGACCACCTCAGCGCTGTTGAGTCTGGCATTTCACTCAGGCTGACGGGCAGGGACTTCAAGCAGCCATCAACCTTTTGGACTGGCCTCCCATCTCTACTCTCTCCGACATCAACTCATCCTGGGAATTATTTCAAAGAAATTTGCTCTCTCATGCACAGATTTATCCCCTCGAGTCTTCAGTTGTCATACCCTTCATCACGCCCATGGCACAACGAAGCTTGTGGTGAGGTAGTTGTCCTGATACAACTTGCCTTCATCTCATTGAAGGCAAAGTCAATTGAAGGCAATCTCAGTTCCTTCCATAAAGCTCGGAACAAGTGTGTGTGTACCCTCAGGAGAGCCAGGAAACAACATCTTTCTAATCTCAAGTCAGAACTCTCAAACCGAGCTGTTCGATGGCATCTAGTTAAGTCTATTTCTGGGGTATGTTCCCCTCCATCCCTTCCCTTACCTCAAATGGCCACACAGCTATCACAGCACGTGAAAAGGCTGAATGCCTAAACTCTGGGTTTGCTTCTAAATATTGTGTCCCAAACCCATCGCTTTCTGTACCCACCTTACCCAGTCGCCATAGCTGTTCCTGGACTCTGTGTCCTTTTCTCCTGACAAGGTGGAGAGCTTGCTGTCAAACCTCGACTCTGATTCTGCAACTGGTCCAGACGGCATCAGTCCACGTGTCCTAAAATCCTGTTCTGCTGTTCTTGCTCACCCTCTCTCTGTTCTATTCACCCTCTTATTTGCTCAAGGTCATCTGCCATCTGCTTGGAAATCAGCAAACATTACTGCCCTGCAAAAAAAGGTGCAAAAACAGATCCCTGCAACTCCAGACCAATCAGCCTGCTCCCAATCATCAGCAAGGTTATGGAATCCATCATCGCTTCTGACATTAAATCCTTCCTGTTCTCCAATGGCTTGATTTCCAATCATCAATTTGGATTCAGACCAGGTTACTCTACCCTGGACTTGCCGCTTCTGCTTTCTCATCAATGGATGGAGGTCCTCAATGTCAGACATGCGATCAGAGCCATCTCCCTCAACACATCGCGTACTTTCGACGTGGTCTGGCACCCTGCCCAACTCACCAAACTCTCTTCTTATGGTATCCAAGGCAATCTCCATTCATGGCTCACGGACTTCCTCTCCTGTCACAGTCAACACATGGCTCTTTATGGAGTTCTCTCAACCCCTCTTCCTGTCCAGGCTGGAGTTCCTCAAGGTAGCGTTCTGCGCCCTGTTCTTTTTCTGGTTTTCATCAATGATCTCACCGACTCTCTGGAAAATCCTCTTTATCACTTTGACGATTTACTCCACCCTCTGCAGTACCATCTGTCAACTCTCAGATTGGCAAGCAGCAGCCTCTTCACACTCTGCAGATCTTGGTAAAATCACAAGCTGGTCCAACACTTGGAACAAGTCCATCCACTCTGACAAATCTCATATGTCTGACAAATGCTCCATCTACTTTCTCAAAAATCCTCTTGAAGAAGTCCTTTCACTCAAGCTTTTGGGCCTCACTATCTGCCATGATCTCTCCTGGGAAAGCCACATTTCCAACCTGGCCTCCAAAGCCAGTCACCGACTGGGAATCCTCCATCGTGCAAAGTCCTTCCTTGCACACCTGAGCTCCTGACCACACACAAAGTTTTCATCCGCAGCCTGATGGAATACTGCTCTCACCTCTGGGCTGGTGTTCCCGCCTCACACCTTTCTCGGCTTCACGCTGTGGAAACCAAGGGATTTAGGATCATTGGTATCTCCCACGGTGAGACTGAGTCTTTGCGTCTCTTACTCTCTCACCGCAGGCTGGTCGGTGGTCTCTTTGTATTCTACCATCAACAACCCAGTTCTGGTAAAACTACTGAAATCAAGAATCACTGCTCACCTTCATTGTTTCATTCCTCTTTTTTCCTGTCTCTGGAACAAACTCCCACACTCTTTTCAATTCCACTCTTCCCTCCAGGTCTTCAAAACAGCTGTTCACCACCATCTCTTATCTTCCTCCATCCAAAACCACGATCTTTTCTACCCCCATTCATCCACCCTAAACTCACCTACTTCAAATTCCTTGTTTTCCTTCCTGAAAGTCCCTGTCGTGTCCATCTTGTTTACTCCGTGTACCCCCATCCCTCTCCCTTCCACAGATCTCCTGATGTTTCTGTTCCCTCCTGTTGTTTCCCTCTCTAACCCCTCTTGCTTCCTGCTCCCTTTGATATACGTTCTGTGCGTTAGCTCCCATACCAGCCTCAATATTGTATACAAAAAAACAAGTGAGGGAGGAGAATGGTGTGCAGATGAGCTTGTCAGGGAGATTTGTGAAATGTTGGCTGAGATGGGCTGGATGCTTGGTGCGGATCAGTGAATAAAGAATTGCAAAGAGAACAAAATGGTTGAAGGAGGAAGGTAGGAGGAAAAGAGGTAGACCGCGGTTGAGATGGGAAGATTGTGTGAGGAGGGATATCAGTAAGGTGGGGGTGGCTGGAGAGTGGAGAGTGTTGGCTGAGGACAGAGAGAGGTGAAGTAGTATCATGGTTGAGGCAGGGCAGAAGGTTGGTGCCATTGGACCTTATAAAGGGAAGAGTAGGAGGAGGAGAAGAAGACTAAGAAGATCCTGGTTACTATGCAAAAGTGAGCTCTCTTCTGAAATAAGGACTGAACAAACTGCCTAGAATGATGTACTGCTGATGATTGTGGAGAAACTCAGGCAGGCAGGAGTGAAGGGAGCCGCTGATGCCATTTGGAGAAAGTTTGATCCTAGAATATGGGATGTAATTTGTTTACGTCGTCAATTTTTTTCATTTTGACTTATTTCTCTTCTTCTGTCCATAAGTTCATTGTAGGGGAGGATGGTACGTGCGGCCTTGTCTACGAGAGAGCCCAAGCTGAGGGATATCCCATCATGCGCATTGCTGACCACACCTTCAACTTCTGGTGAGCAATGACTGTTCACCTCCACCACCGAACGTGGATGGACGTTATGTTTTCACCCATCTGTTTGTTTGTCTGTGAATAAGATATCTGAAATGGTGGATGTATTCGGACGAAACTTGGTGGACAGGTTGGGTGTGTGACGCGGACGAACTGATTAGATTTTGATGAAGATCCGGATCCAGATTCGAGAATTTTTCAAGTGATTCTTCACCATTGAGAGATGGGGCCAAAAACGATATGTAGCATAATGTCTCAAAAGGTTGGGGATGGATTTGTGCAAAACGAGGTGGATGAGTTGGTTAGGTGACGAGAATAAGCCGATTTGATTTTGGTTAACGTCCACATCACTCCTTGCCTCATCGTTTGAAGGATCACTCCTTGTCTCACTTTTAACGGATCACTCCTTGTCTCACCATTTCACAAATGCATTTTTTTTTCGTGCATTACCCCATTTGTACTTGTTTGTTTTTATTCCTCCATCACTAAATTCCAAGCACAAGTCAATTATCTCCATGTTTTTCCTCTTAGGTCTCAAAGCTTTTGTCCTTGCATTTGTCTTACCTGTAGAAGATTTGTTCTTGTGTCCCTTGTACGTAAAGGCTGTTTCCTATCTGCTCAATGTCCAATTGTAAATGATTTTACCTCGCATGCTGTCTTCTTTTGAGATTTCTCTTGTTTTCCTATTGTCTGTTTGTTCACTCCTTGAAATTTTTGTGACATCCCAGTTTCCTGAGTGTTGTGATTGTTTTTTTTATAACAATGCGATGGGTGATGTGGAGCCCTGCCACAGTTCGTTCCAGTTTCCTGAGTGTTGTGATTGTTTTTTTATAACAATGCGATGGGTGATGTGGAGCCCTGCCACAGTTCGTTCCAGTTTCCTGAGTGTTGTGTGATTGTTTTTTGATGACAATGTGATGGGTGATGTGGAGCCCTGCCACAGTTCGTTCCAGTTTCCTGAGTGTTGTGTGATTGTTTTTTGATAACAATGCGATGGGTGATGTGGTGCCCTGCCACAGTCCGTTACAGTTTCCTGAGTGTTGTGTGATTGTTTTTTGATAGCAATGCGATGGGCGATGTGGAGCCCTGCAACACTCCGTTACCCCAGCCCAAGAAGCTTTACTTCAACATCAACTCGGAAGTGAAGAGGTTGATAGACGGAGCACGCACTCACCATGACACGTGGGTATATAAATATATATTTATATATACAAGCCGGTCGGTTGACATGGGTAGTCAATCAAGTCAAATTTAGTTGTTACTTTACTAACTATTTGTTACTGTTACCGTTACTAGCCAACAAAAGCATCCATAGCCAAGGTTCTTTCTCACACATCACGAAGACATACCATGAACCTACCATACCAGTTTCATGTACAGTATATCTGACTCATAGTCTCTGAGATATAACGAACTTTGTTTTTTTTATTGTTTTCGACCAGGGTTCATTCAAAATCTATCTTCTCCGACAGTTTTCATAGGATCCGGCTGGAAAATTTTTGACAACACGGCTGAATGTACTGCCCACAGTCGCTCGTGGCCCGATTTTTGATTTTTGATTTTTGATTTTCGACAAAATAAATTTGAGATTTTTTTTTTGAAAATTTCAAAGGTCCGTTGCTAGGCAACGGATGGGTCCATAGCAACATTTCTCATTTGCACACAACTAGCTCATGGCATGAACCTACCAACCAAGTTTCATCAAAATCGCCATTGTATTAATGGAGCACTGGACCGAACAGACATACATATAGACAAGCTAGTAGGCGGACATGGGAAGTCGACTACCCAATAGAACCTGACGCGATGGGCCCGTTTGATGGGGCCTGATTCTTGTGCTAAACCTGAGGATTTAGCACAAGAAAATTCATGATTCTCGCTTCAAGGGTTAATGCTGCAGATTGTTTTTTCGTTAAAATACCCCCACATTTAGAGGTTTTTCGGCCGTTGCTAGGCAACGGAGGGGTCCATAACAACGGTTCTTTCTCACACATAACTAGGACATACCATGAACCTACCATACCAGTTTCATGTATATCTGACTCAGTCTCTGAGATATAACGAACTTCGTTTTTTTATTGTCTTCGACCAGGGTTCATTCCAAGTCTATCTTCTCCGACAGTTTTCATCGGATCCGGCTGGAAATTTTTGACAATATGGCTGAATGTACTACCCACAGTCGCTCGTGGCCCGATTTTTGATTATCGAAAAAAATTTTTTTTAATGATTTTTCAAAAAAATTCAGTCTCGTTGCTAGGCAACGGTGTTGTCCACAGCAACGGTTCTCATTTGCACACAACTCGGTCATGGTATGAACCTACCAACCAAGTTTCATTGAAATCGCCATTGTATTAACGGAGCACTGGACCGAACAGACAGACATAAATACAGACAGACAGACAGACAGACAGACAAACATATCGATGGAAATACTGACAATAAGGGTAGAAAATTTTCAAGAAAAATCTCAATAGATTGACTACCCAACAAACAGACAGACAGACAAACATATCGCCAGAAATACTGATAATAAGGGTAGAAAAATCTCAAAATATTTTTTTCGTTTACATCGACTACCCAATGTATATATATATATATATATATATATATATATATATATATATATATATAGCCTGGTGTGTTGGCGCAGTGGTTAGGGCAGCGGCTTGGGATCCAAAAGGTCCTGAGTTCATGTCCCGTTGGGCCACTGAATTAATACATCAGGGGGTTGACTCAGCCTGTCATCCTTCCGAGGTTGGCGAAATGAATACCAGTGTATTGAGCCGGTGTATACCCCAGTTAAAATAGGTGTACCATATCCCTGTGTCGTAAGAGGCGACCAGGGTTGCGTCAGGAAAGGCATCCGGCGTAAAACATGTGCCAAATCACGATGCGGATCATACGGATGATCCGCTGTGGTGACCCCTAACGGGAGCAGCCGAAAGAAGAAGAAGAGCAGGATATATATATATATATATATATATATATATATATATATATATATATATATATATATATATATATATATATATATATATATATATATATATATATATATATATATATATATATACTCGCAGGGTGTGCTTACACATTGTGCAAGCATACGCACCGTGTTTCCCCATTGTCTCTTGTCACTCACCTGCATTTGCTTTTTCACTTCTTTATTTTTTCTCATTTATTTATATTTTCATATATGAATGTTGTACGATGCTTCTGTGATTTTCCCGGTGAATCGGCTCCGATGTCCACCAGCACAAAAAATTACCGTGCTTCCCTATTCTCGGGTCGCACATCTGCATTTTTTCATTTTTTTTTTTTTTGTCATTTACACCCAGATCCCGACATTCGTGGTTTCAACATTCACGGGAAATGCCCCATGTATTAGCGGTTTTTGCAGCGATTTATTATCCCCCCCTCCCCCCCACGAGTTGCAAGCATAACATTTCAAAAACGTATCTTCCATGAGCCACACACAAAGCAGCTGGATATACGTACAGTAAAATACTGTACATACGCAAAAAAACATCTTCCATGAGCCACGAACATGACCTGCTTCCTGTACATGTATTGTAGCTTTTTGGGATAAACATAGTTTCGCAGGATGTCTCACCAGTGTAACACACCATTCCCCATGACGCTATCCCACGTGATCGTTACTTACAGAATGAAAACACTAACGGCATCTATCATTGATGACAAGTGACCTGGATTTCATGGGTTTGACCCGTTTTAGTATCATCGTAACCCTTATTGGACAGAAAGTTCGATCCATTTTAAAACCATTTCCCTTCAATTCCACTCGCAAGGATTGACACACAGACTGTTCGACCTGGGATGTGTTCATTTACCAAGTTTCTTGGATTGCACTCACCATGTGGCTTAAGCACTCAAGCAAGCATTCCCTGTGTCGTACATTCGACACTGTTGAGAAGGAATGGCTGGCTGGCTTGGCATGCGATAGCAAGCTTATTGATAATGGAACACACCTGGGGTCTATTCGGTTACCAAGCAGTCAGCGTTTTGTTGGGGTGCTGGCTTGATTGCTTAAGCCACTTGGCAAGTGCTCTACAAGCTCATTGGTAATGGAACACACACACACACACACGCACCCTGGAGCGACCTGCAGCTGATACGCAATGTATCCCTCAAGTCAATTGCTGTGTGACGTCATGAGCTTTCTCTCACTGAATAGCACCTCACCATCCTCCAGGATTCCACACGTAGTATTGTTGTGGTGCCGGGTTCGGTGGCGATGACGACCGCGAGACGGAGCAGTCGGGCAGTCTCCCACCGAACACCGGAATTGAAATGTTGTCACCCCGGATAACTCCGGATTCGACGGGTCACTTAACGGACCATGGTCGCCAATATTTCGATGGCGTGAGGTAGGGTCCACTTGTCTAATTCCAATTTACCTAAGTACCCACGCCGTGTCACTACCGGGGAAGCCACACCCTCGACCGACTTTGTCCGAACCGAGTCTCTGGTACCAACTCGGATCCGGCGTAACCGAGCGGGAGTTACCAAAGCCGCGCCGGACGAAATGAACAATTTACGGCACAAACGGCCTCACTATTTCAAAAGCCCGCACCGTGCTGGATCAATGGTAGAAACAACAGGGAACGAACTGGAACATTTAACAGATATTTATTTACAATAGGGAGGGAGACACAGAGCAGACTTAATCACGAATATAATGCAATGTATACTGAACAAAAATATAAACGCACCAACCTAAATATCTAAGTCAAGATTTCCATTATGGGAAAATGGTCAAACCGATGATATGTTTGAGCAATGGTTCCTTTGTTTTGCTCAAGACAGATGTTCCCATTGAAATTGACCACTCTGAGTGTGTGGACTCACACGTTGAGTAATCCTTCCCATGAGCACCATGGGGCTTGACAGAGTGATGGTCAGTGAGCGTGACCAGGACACAAACACTCCCTATAGCTTGCCCTATAAAAGGCCTCCCCAAAATGTGGACTGGTGCCAAATGTCAACATGCCACAGATGTCACAAATCTTGAGGGAGCGCGCCATTGGCATGCTGAATGCTGGGACGTCAGTACGGGCCGTTGCAGCACACTTCAATGTCCACCACTCCACCATTAGCTGCCTGAGAACGCGCCTCAGAGAGACTGGAAGCACCGTGAACCGCCCACATGCCCGGCGACCATGTGTGACCACCGCCGGTCAGGATCGTCACATGAGGCTGCAACATCTCCGGGATCGACTCCGACCGGCCACGAGGACTGCCGATGAGACTGTCGGGCTGCATAACAGGCGCATTTCAGCCCAGACGGTGCGTAACCGCTTGAGGGAGGCCAACCTCCGAGCCCGCCGACCACACCGGGGACTCGACCTCACTGCAGTCCGGCGTCAGACCTGACTGAACTGGGCCAATGTTCACTTGCGCTGGACCCTCGCACGATGGAGGAGAGTGCTGTTCACCGATGAGTCACGGTTCCAGCTGTATCGGGCTGATGGCGGACTCCGCGTCTGGCGTCGGGCTGGGGAGCGCTACACTGACGCCAATGTCCTTCGTTGGGTGTCACACGGTGGTGCCAGTGTTATGGTGTGGGCAGGCATATGCCATGGAGAGCGCACTCGGCTTCATTTCATTGAAGGCAACTTGAACGGGCAGCGGTACAGGGACGAGATACTCGGACCCATCGTCGTGCCGTTTGTGCGCCTTCACCATGTGACGTTTCAGCACGACAATGCTCGCCCCCATGTTGCCAGGATCTGCATGGACTTCCTCGGTGAGGAGGACATTGATGTCCTCGACTGGCCTCCATATTCTCCCGACATGTCGCCCATCGAGCACCTTTGGGACGTTCTTGATCGACGCGTATGACAACGTTACGCAGTCCCAGAGAACGTCCGCCAGCTCCGTGTGGCTCTCCAGGAGGAATGGGAAAACATCCCTCAGGCCACCATCGATAATCTGGTGATGTCCATGCGCCGGAGATGCACCGCCCTGCGCGACGCCAACGGTGGACACACCCGCTACTGACTGTGTGAACTCTGACAGTGACACCTCGGTTGTGTCGGCTGTTGTAGCGCAAAGACTGTCACCAGAATTCTCAAGGAACTCTTTGAAATTTAATGCTCAATTGTCATGGATTCTATAACCAAATTGTTGTGATGATTTAGTATAAATGAGTTCGAGGTAAAATAGTAACAATCGCTTGGTGCGTTTATATTTTTGTTCAGTATACAATGAGAAATCAACACTTGTACAATTTCTACTTAACAGACTGGCACCACACACACAGACGCACACACCCAAAAAGAAATGGACCCCACCGGGTCTTTATTTGGCTCTTCAGCTCAGGAGGGAAGCTGAGAGTCAGTCTGGCCGGGTACCTGTCCGCCTCGTGCGGTTTCTTCGAGACGAGCGAAAGAGCAAGCACAGGACCACGGAACCACCAAAACAGACACTCCACCAACGAAGCAAGGACCCCCGGAAAAGACCGCAGACCAAGACCGCAGATGACGATGACTGCATACCAAAATACCAAGAGCAATGGCGACCCCTTCCTCCTTAGACTATTCCAACCCAACTCCAGTGAACACTCAGGGGAGCCCAGCGATTCTTATCCCTCCCACGGCCAGGGTGGGGTCATCGGTCCTCTGAGGTAATCCTTGCCCTGATTGGGCAGGGTTTTGTGGGGTGATGTGCTGGCCATCCGTGATTGGACAGGGGGGAACCCCCTCCTTTCCTGGGCGGAGTCTGTGTTTCTGAGGTGAGGAAACCTCCGCTCACGTCCATGGTCGAACGCACGTGGGCAATGGCGTCGATGGTGCGAAGAAGTGAAGCTGGGCGGGTGAAGCGCCTGCTTGCCCGCAGAGTGGGAGGAGGAGTGAAGCGAGGGTTTTGTTGGCGTTGTGCGGCTTCAAGATGTAAAAAACCTGACTATAAAAGAAACCCGCAGTGCACACATGAAATTAACCCACGAGACAGAAGAACGGGACCCGAACGATAAACACATACTTATCGAAATAACTGAACTGCGGGGACTTTGGCTGTTGTGTGCAAATGGCCTCCAGATTTGTAACACCAACACCCCTCCCCCCCATGTTCTATAGACTCGTCTCGAGTCGTACATTTTTGTGTGCCATGCAGGTGTAGGTTTTTCCCCTAGTACGTTTTACCTACGGATCCTGAATGCGACATTCGAATACATGTCCCAAAAATAAATAACCTTGTGCGCTACGTAACTAAACTATCAGACTCACTCGGACAACTTAAGTAAATTGCCAGTGCTAGACAGACACACAGGTGGGTTACAATTTATTTACAATTTTACTATTTACACTAACCATGGCCCTGGAACTGTTATCTGTGGGAAAAGAGGCACAGCAAAGTCAACAGTTTGTGTTGGTAAGTGCACAGCAGCCTGAAGGTCAGACATCTTCAGGGCCTGCTCAAAAGGTCCCTCTTTTTGTCACTGAACATTCTCTTTCCCTTTTAGTCTTCAGCCGCTGGAGGAAACTCACCCCAACACGGCAGGCCATGCACCGTCCCACAGGCCATTTGAATTGGCCTTTATGCAAGAAGAACAAGGAGGTGGCCGGGCTGTACAATGCAGTCTCTGGCTCCTTTGAATGGAGAATGGACTGAATGCAAAAACACAAATGATGGATGGTGTGGCTGCCTGCAGGGCTCGCCTGCATTGCAAGCCTCGCAGTTCGCCTCGTGTGCAAGTGACGTCACCGGGGACCGCGTGGCACAAAGGCCATGTGAATAGCGCATGGTGCTCCACATGGTGGATAGCTCGAAAGCGAGTGCTTGGCGTGATCAACAGGGTGATGTTACGCTTTAAATTATCGGCCAAATGGAAGGGACGACAAAAAGGAAGTTAAATTAACCAATCGGATGTCATTTTGTAGTTGGCGTTGAATGAAGGCACGAAACCTTTTTGTAGGGTGCAGGAGTCGATTGACCGGCTGGGAGTGTGACTGTTTAAATGTGCGTACTGAGTAGAGGGCACCCCGGCCACCGACGTAATCGGCCAGAGTAGGCCATAGGTCCAAGGGACCGAGTTAGTGCAATGGGCACGGACAGCCCACGGAAACGGGACGCGGAGCACCAAAATGCCACGTGGGCATCGAAGGGGACACTGCCCGGGGCATTCCCCACGCTCATATGGAGTAGGTAGGCTTGGAGACAGCCTTAGCGACTCGGGGTTGCCGTAGTTCGAATTCGTCAGATGGCTATCCCTGCCAATGGAGCCACACTGCTCAGCCACGAAATTGTGCAAGAGCACGAGAGAAAATTTGCGGGCCAGGCCCAAATTAATAACGAACACCAACACAGGCGATGGGAATCGTGGTTGTTGGAGCTGTTAGTTTAAAGAGACAGGCGTGTTGAAAAGCCCCGGGGATAGATTAAAGTTTAATAAATGCTAGGATAGGTAGGAAACATGTACCCCCTTCACACCATCCATCCCTTTGCTGTTCGTAGGCTGCTAGACTCACCTTGGAAGATTGCTGAAATCTGTGGGAGTTATTCTGAGGGTGCATTGGGCCTCGAGACGGATTCACTCCTCAAATCTCTCTTCCTCAATCCCCTCAAAAAGGATTTTAGGGATTGGGGATAGACGGTCAGGACAGCTTCGCCGAACAAAGACAATAAAGGGGCAAGGGACACACGTAATAATTATAAAAATAAATAAAATAAAATAAATAAATAAAAATTATAAATTTTGTTGTTGTTGCAAACTAATGGGGATGGTAATGGACATAGGTGATAGGTTGGGGGAAGACCGTAGGGGAGGTCCAAGCCCGTCTCCGAACCGGCCAGCGCCACCACACTCCCTCCGACAATCACACTGAGGCCGGCCACCACACAACCACACCGAGGCCGGCCAGCTTCTTGTGCCGACCTGTCGCACCTCACCTGGTCTGCATTTGCCTTGCTTTTTCTGCCTTTTTGCCTTGATTCCATTCGCCATGCCTGCCCATGCCTTTGTTTACATTGTCATTCACTCTCACCATGTGCTCCAGGTCCACCTCTGAAAGTGTTTTTCCAGGACTGCCCTGCAGGCAGCCGTGTTACCGGGGACTGCACTGAGCAGCCTGGATATCTCCTTGTTGTTGCATGAAGGCCAGTTCAAATGGACCGGGGACTGCACTGAGCAGCCCGGAGATCTTGTTGCATAAAGGCCATTTCAAATGGCCTGTGAAACGGCGTATGGCCTGCCGTGTTAGGGTGAGTAGCCTCCAGCAGCAGAAGAAAAAAAAATGAATAAAAAGAAGAATTCAACGACAATCAAGGGACCTTTGAAGGCCCTAAAGACGTCTGCGCACTCACCCACAAATGTTAACTTGCTGTGTTTTCTCTCCTCAAATCACAGGTCCTGAGCCATGGGTAGTGTAAATATGAGGACTGTACATCATTTTAACCCACCTGTTGTTTGTTTCGCACCGGCAATGCAGTTAAGTTGTCCGAGTGAGTCTCTTAGTTTAGTTACGCAACACACTAGGTTATTTATTTTTGGGACATGTATTCCAAATGTCACACTCAGGGGATCCGTAGGTAAAACGTACTTGGGGAAAACCTACACCTGCATGCCACACGGAAATTAACGACTCGGGCCGAGTCTATAAAAAGGGGGGGGGGGTGGTGTTACGGATCTGGAAACCATATGCATTCAACATACAGATGTCCCAAAAGTCAGTCATGTCGTTAAGTATGTGTGCAGTCAGATCCCCTTCCTTTTGCGTGCGTTGCGATTTCTTTTCGTTAGGTTATCACATCTAACAAGCCATTAAACAACCATCCCATCCCCCGTCACGATTCACCGCCAACCTGCTGCCTTCTTGCACCCTGATGTACCGAGGCGGGATCTCGCGGTTCCAGTTTCTCGGCTTCCACAAACGTTGTAACTCTTTCACGACGACCTTTGCAACATTGATGCTGTTGCTCGACAAGTATGAACCCGCATGGAAGAGTGGGTGGGGTTTCCAGCAGGGTCCGAAACCCTGCCCAGAAAGGGCGAACCCATAGGAACCTGTCCAATCAGGGCGGGGAGGGGGGGTGACGTCTGTTCAAGTGAGCCCCGCCCCATTGAGGGAGGTCCATAAATTCCTGAGGACTCTCTGAGGCAGGGGTTTTGTTACGAAGGTTGTTCTGAGGTTTTTTTACAGGTTTGTGGTGGTTGAGAGTCGAGTGAGGAAGAAGGGTCTTGGAGGAAGTTCTCCATGGGTTTCTGACAAGGTTTTAGATAGGGCTCTGAGGGTTGTTGTTCAGTGTGCAGTTCTTTTGAAGCGGAGGGTTGAGCAGAAGGTCGTGAAGGCGTCGAACGTATCTCTGCTGGCCCTCGACAACGAAGGAAAGAGCGACCCTGACCCCCCCCCTCCATGGACCCCGCTATTCACCACCCGAGCTCCGCCACCAGGAGTCCCACACGTGCGACTGGGT
>NC_140974.1:75429285-75471785 GCF_056783735.1 Eptatretus burgeri | reverse complement strand
GGCGCCTTAGAGGGTTTGAGATTTGTATATCCATTGGAATTGTTTGTGTTTTCCCCACGCCCGAACCAACACCACCATCCCGTCGAATCGCCCCGGATCCCTTCTCTTGCCGAGTCTTATTATTATTTCTGGTTCGAGAAATAAACATTATTAACTCAGTGAAAAGCAACTCGTGCCACCTTCCTTGTCCCGTTTGCGGTAGAGCGATTAAAACCGCCATCTTTGGGTTATAAAAAAATAAACCGCCTCCATCGTTTCGGCTCATTCTACGTTGGCGGGACTGTTCAAGTCCCGTGGACGTCACAATATATATATATATATATATAATATATATGTGTATATATTGTTACGGCTGTGGAAATTCGCAGAACACCATAAAGGTCCGTCGTTCAGTTAGATCGATAAGTCTGTGTTCAGTTAGATTTCCCCACCGTTGTTTAATGGGAATTATTTGTGTCACGGGGCTGTGATCCTTTGAGATAGCCGTTTTTCTTTACTATCGTTATTTTGGACCAACCACCAACATCACTCTCATCAACCGCTTCGCAACAAACGCCAACCACAATTACGCCCATCACCTAACCACCTTCCCCCGCTGCGCCAACTGCCGATCCCCTTCTCCACAAACCAAACCACAACTCTCTATCCGTGGCGCACGGATTTTCCCGCCTGTTTTCCCCGCGCTTTGGTGTGGGGGAAGGGCGATGCGGGTCAAAGGTCATGTGAAGGAGGGGCCTCATTTTGGGGGAATGAATCTCCCTGGACCTGTGCCAAATATGATCCTCTCGGCCCCCGTGAAGCGCGCGGGGAGGGGTGCGAGAGGGCACGCCCCTTTTCTGGAAGCTTCCTGCAGGAGCTGGAAGGAGGATCGGAGCAATAAACGGGGAGGAGCGAGGCGTTGGAACTGGGGGATATAAGGGCACGCAGGACACCAGTTGGGGGCTTTGCTTTTTGTCGTCTTCGGGTTGGTGGTCGTCTTCGTGGTGGTTCACTGGTGGTCTTCTTCGTGTGCATTGGTGGTTTCGTCGTCGTCGTGGTGGTGCCTTCTCTTTGGACGCGCCAAGTCATGTGTGTTGTGCGCGGTGGTCCGGGTCGAGGCACGAAGGACGCGGACGGGAGGCGCCGCTTTGCAGCTCTGCCGCCCAGCCTGCGCACCCAGGAGGAGAGCGCCGGAGAGAGCTCGCCCACCATTGCACCACGAGGGTGCAGGTAACCTGCAACGGTCTCGTGGGGTCCGTTCGGTCAACCAGGCTCCACGCCATAAAGGTCTACGGACCCTGTCTGGCGCCCTCGTCTTTGAGGGTGGCCTTTTCCTTTCTTTTGAATGAATGTTGGTGGCACCATGTCCTGTAAGTAAAAACTGTTAAGTGACTCGATAATTGCTGATATACGGTCGTAGTGCTTTCACCTTGCTCTTGTCTTTGTCCCCGTCCCGTGCATGATTGTTTGCCTGTATACGTGTTCTTGAATACCTGCATTGATTGCATGGCTCTATATGTGCATGTGTGAAAATAATAAATGTGCTTGTGTGAATGTTACCTGTTCGTCATGTCTTTTTCCCCCATTGGAACGCCATATTGCATCTCGGAATATTAGTTGGGTTTTAAATACCCGTTAAATAGAATCAGATCCAGCGAGGTCGGGCGAGAATACCCGCTCGGTTATCACTGAAGAATGGAATGGACCGCTTGAGCGGTTCGTCTCCAAGCCGACCTGCGTCGAGGTATGGTCTCCCGGTTGGCTGCCTGCGCAGGTACTAAGGTATATCGATATTTGGTGATTGACCCTATTTTGCGTGGGTAGAAAATTGGCTAGGCCGTGGTGGGGTTGAAGACCCACCCGTGACAGGGTTCCGGCATTGTTCCGGAAGGTCACGACTGAATTGTCCGTCCAGTGGGTGAGTTGGTACTATTATTGAAAAGCGGTCGTTCGCACGCCGGTGGGCGCGAATTCGTAACAATATATATATATATATATATATATATATATATATATATATATATATATATATATATATATATATATATATATATATATATATATATATATATATATATATATATTTTCTGTTAACATCTGCGTGTAATTTGACGTATCTCCTCCAAAACTGCCAGACGGATTGTCGCCACATTCGGCATGCGGGTGCTCTGTGGTCTAATGAACAGCATGGGCTATGTGAGATTGCGCCAAACGGACAGGTTTAGGAATTTTGGGCAATTTTCTAATTTTTACATTTGTTTGCAAGGCGACATGTGACGTCACCACTGAGAGGCGTAATTCCGTCATGACATCATCGGTCAGTCGCTGACGCCATTACGTCTGTGGTCGACAGACCGTCACCGCTGAGAGGTATAATGCCACTGTCGAGAAAACAGCGTCTGCAATGTAAAACTCTTCTGTACATGTTGACTACCTCGGAAGGTGAATTTGACACAAAAAATTAAAAAGAAACATTGTATTTAAAGTAAAGATTTATTTTAAAAATATATTATTTCTGTTAATGTCTGCGCATAATTTGACGTTTCTCCTCCGAAACTGCTGGCAGGAATGTGCTCATTTTCCATTTACTGGGGTTTCTTAATGTGACGAAGACGATGCACTAAATTTCTAAGCTGGAATTGGATGACAACGTGGCTTCAACAATATTTTCAACCCATCGACGGCCACATTCATTCCCGTTCGGTCGCCATCGCTGAACTGCTGTCTGGTAAGTGCTGCCATCTATCCAAAAAATATGAACTCGAGTAAGGGAGTACTCATTGCATCAAACACTGAACATAAACACAACTGATAATAAATAGTATAGCTCAGAACATCAGCAATGGTTGTCATGTTTTAAAAATCAGCGTGGAAGGAGGGGAACGATGAGCACCAGAGCTCTGCCAACATGATGTACCCCGATTGGCTCTTTCCCGGACTGAACACGCCCTCTGAGACTGTCAATTTGTGTCTGAAATCCAACGTACTTCCCGGACTGAACACACCCTTTTAGACTGTCACTTTGTGTCTGATATCCAACATACATATTAAAAACACCCGAAAATAAGTTGCAATAGGCCTACGTCCAGATAACATCAAAGGCTATAATCTGAAGGTAGGGGGAACCAGGGAATGGGTATGAGGTCATCCCTTCATTGCCCGGATTCTCTTCTTTTCTTTGTTCTTCGAAAGCGCGGTGTCCGACAATAGATTCTGTACCTTGAATGTGTGCGTGTTAACTATTCAAATTAAAGAGGTGTTCGATTGTCGGATGCACCCAAACAACTGCCGTTCATTACATTAATTGTCAATATCAACCGCCATCGTTACCTGTGTTGTGTCTTGCATGTGTGATCTTCAAATTAAAGCGTCCAAGCGGTGTTCGATCGTTGGATGTGCGCCAAAAAGTGCCGTTCATTGAAATTTGCATTCTGATTCTCGGTCACCCTCCACTGCTCCTGTTCAGTCGAGGGCTAGGCCTATATCATGTTAAACTTGCCCCATCAGACGCCAACCTTCCAGTCACACTGCAGAGGGTGCAATTTCCAGTCAGACTCGCATACTCGATGACCATAAACAAATCCCAGGGCCAAACATTTGACAAACTCGGAATATACCTCCCAGCCCCCGTGTTCTCCCATGGCCAACTATATGTTGCATTTTCACATGCAAGAGGTTACTCCTATATATCTATCAAAGTGGACAATAATTCCTCACAAGGACTATTCAGCAACAAGACACTCACCCAAAATGTCATCTACAAGGAGGTCCTTTAGAAAAAAAGGACAGGTAACCATAGTGCATCACATCCTTAATGACACCCTCCCCAGCTTCCCATAACATCAACTATTATGTCTCATCCATCTTTTGCCACCCATTCAACTCCTTGCAGTGCATGGGTATATGCCAGTATAATTATATAAATATATATGTGTGTGTGTGTGTGTGTGTGTGTGTGTGTGTGTGTGTGTGTGTGTGTGTGTGTTAACAGATTTGTTTAGACCGTCAATGTGGTAAATCCGAGTTATCTTTATGAATGTGGATTCCTCTTCACAGACAAGTTGCGGATTTGGATATCCACTGCTTTGACTACAACAAGTTTGGGAAGGACTTTGCCAAGCAGAAAGGCCTCAGTCCAGATGCCTTCATCCAGATGGCAATCCAGCTGGCATACTACAGGTCAATCAATCATCCTTGACAAGGTTGATTTGGGTATTTCTTGAAACTGTTATTAAAATACATCTTCAGCAATAAAAACTGTTTTTCGAAGAACTGAAATGTTGTAAAGACAATGTGATCCTCACACCCTCTTTAGGGTTGTGGACAACATGCAGAGATTCAGGCCAACCGAAGTAAACATGGCTCGGAACAAAACTATACCTACCACACATGAACCTACCTGTGCTTTCCATATTAAGGTGTTCAAGGTTTTTATGTGCTGGAGAAGTTTCTTGAAGTATGATTACATGTCTGATGTTGTTTTGGTGATGTACAGGAGACATGGTGAGGTGTGCCCATCATCTGAGGAGGTGACCACAAGGTTCTTTCACCTTGGGCGGACTGACACCATCTCGGTGACAACTTTGCAGTCACTGGCATTTGTTCATGCCTTTGACCGGGATGACATTTCGGTATATATATGTATATTTATGTATATTCTGTACTTATAATCGTACATGTGTGGGGTCGATTGAGATAAATCATGTGAATGGAGGGCACAAAGTCACAATGGGGCGTCGTGGGAAATATATACAGGATACAGTACTGTGCCTTGACTTTCATCGCAACAAACATATTGTAGTTACTTCTACCACCGGAGGTGCACGAAGCTGTTGTTTTCACACCTGTCTGTTTCTGTAAGCAGGATATCTCAAAAGGTTGTGGACAGGTTGGGTGTGTGACAAGGACGAATCGATTTGATTTTGTTGAAGATCCGGATAGGAGAATTATTTAACTTTTTTAAGCGATTCTTCACCATTGACGGATGGGGGTAAAAACTATGCATAACATGATTTTTCAAAAAGTTGTTGGCAAACTCGGTGGATGAGTAGGTTTGCTGACAAGAACAAGCCGATTCAATTTTGATTGAGGTCCGGATTCAGATCCCACCTGTCAGTGGGATACGAAATGTAAACTGTTCAGCCTGGTGGAGGTGTGCGTTCTACCGAGTGCCATTGTAGTCTTCCAATGAATTTTCCCTCCTCTTCATTCATTCCTCATTTTTTTTCCATCTCGATGACTTCCATGCACAACATTCAGTTCCGAAATGTGAACATTCATCATGCGTGGACTCAACATTCATGTATTTACAGGCATTCTGAGCAGTTCCATGTGTATCATGTGGTATGCAGGTGCAGGTGAAGCAGCAGCTAATGAGAGAGGCAGTGGATAAACACCGGACAGGCACAGAATGGGTAAGGCTGAACATTAATTACATCATCCATTATTGTTGGAACCTTGTGTAGACATTAGATCGTTCCTATTTGTATGATGTGCTGTAGTGTTTTTGTAAGAGGAAGCAATGGTGTGTTGACCTAGGAAAAATTTCAAATTCCACCATTGGCTGTGTTGGTAAGGCAAGGGAAAACTACACACAGACACTCAATTTCATGCACACAGCCACAGACACAAACAAGGTGGAAGCAAAGGGACATATCCAGGGTTTTTGGTTTGGGGGTTGGGGGTGGGGGTGTGTACAAATTTACATTGCATTGAAAACAAGAAAAAAGATCAATCAGTGATTGATTGTTGTTGATGTTGCTCAATTGGGGGAATTAAAATGACAATACAAGAAACTATATTGAAAATACTGATGATTGATATCCATATTTTTCAACAACGCCTCGTGACGAACATATTCTGATTTTTGGCGCAATGTATTGGTACGCCTCAAAAACATAAACGTAATTAAACACGTCAAGCATTTTGTTCAATGTCATCATTGCACATTTTGCATTTAAGATTTTTGAAACAAGTTTCGACAAGCCGAAACAAAAAAAAAAATGGTAAAAAAGAAATTAACCCATTCGTTACCATCCGTCTGGCCGCACGTTCGCCTTAGGGCCCCCTGCGGTCACCGTGCGACATCAAATCAAAGACCGTACGGCAACCCCACGTTTTCGGTCTCCACAGTTTCTAAGACCTAAGACCGAAGTCACATTTGCGCTACGGCGAGGATACGGCGGCCGTACGCCCTCTGAATTGACAGAAACGTGTGGTGGCCGCAGAGTTTCTGCGGTAGCCTCAGGGTGGCCCTACGCCGTTTGGCTATATTTTACAGGCCGTAAGGTCGCCGTGGAATTATAACGCGGAGTTATAACTTTTTTCATTTCTACGTTCGCCGTCGCAATTCGACAAGCCGAAACCAAAAAAACTGGTTAAAAAAATATAAAAAATTAACCCATTCGTTACCGTCCGTCTGGCCACACGTTTGCCTTGGGCCCCCCCTGCGGTCGCCTTGCAGGCACCTTGCGTCTGCCCTGAAAATTCTATGGCCGCCGCAGGAACGCCCTAAGGTCACCGTGCGACAACAAATCAAAGACCGTACGGCACCCCCACGTTTTCAGTCTCCACAATTTATAAATTTGCCGTGCGGCTCCCCGAAAAATAAAAACATATGTGACTGCTACATTGTGTGACCGCGGAAATACTGCGGCCGCCGTATAATTGCTCGTGGCCGTAGATTTTGGAGACCCCACGGCCGCCGTGGCAAATGTGACCTCGGCCTTACAATTATACACTAAATCACTTTCATGAATCAGCACCCAAATATAATCTCCCATCATGTTCTTGTTATACTGCCCTTGGTGGCGGCGTTCAAAGTCCAGTATATCCTGGTGGAAGCACTCACCTTGCTCCTCCGAGTGCACTCCCATCTTATCCTTGAATTTATCAAGATGAACGTCAAGGATATGGACTTTGAGGGACATCCTGCAGCCCATGGTGCCGTAGTTCTTCACCAGTCTCAACCAGCTCCACATAGTTTTCGGTCTTGTGATTGCCCAGGAAGCCCCAATCCACTGTGCCAAAGCTGTTCCAAGCCACTTTCTCCACCCCAGTGAGCTTCTTGGGAAATTCCTTGCACTTCATGATCTTCTTTATCTGTGGTCTGTGGTCTTTATCTTTATCTGTGGACACCAGCTTTGACCTTTGCCTCAGACAGCTTAGGGAAGAAGTCTTGAATGTACTTGAAGGCTGCCGATTCTTTATCTGGAGCTGTGACACATTGTTTCATGAGGCCCAACTTGATGTGCAGTGGTGGCATCAGCACCTTCCGGGAGTCCACCAGTGGCTCTCATTTGACGTTGCTCCTCCCCACGGAGAACTCGGTCCGCTGTGGCCAGTCCAGCTTGTGGTAGTGGGCCTTGGTGTCCCCGCTGTCCCAAAGGCAAAGATAGCAGGGAAACTTGGTCCAACTGCCTTGGAGACCCATCATGAATGCCACTGTTTTGAAGTCTCCGATGACCTCCCAGCCATACTCATCATACTTCAAGGCGTTCAGCATGGTCTTGACGCTGTTGTAATCCTCCTTGAGGTGCATCGAGTGAGCCAGGGGGAAGAGAGGGGTACTTGTTCTCGTTATGGAGCAGCACGGCTTTGAGGTTCCTGAATGAGCCGTCAATGACGAGGCACCACTCGTTCGGGTTGCAGGCGATTCCGATCGCCTCGAACCGACTGGTCACATTGTGGCAGAAGCAGAGTTCATCTTGACTGGTGAAGAAGCCACAAAAAGCTTGGTGGCGATTCCTCTGATCTGCGACTTGCACACTTTCATCCAACCAGTTCCACTGCTCGAGCCTCGACGTCAGAAGCTCGGCATTGGACTTGGTGAGACCAAGACCTCTGATCAAGTCGTTGAGGTCTTTTTTGGTTGGGGTAGTATGGGTTTCTCTCCTCAGCTCCACCTGTGAAATTGCGATCTGGATGTACAACGTCTTCCTCGCTCTCTGACTTGCTGCTCTCTCCTGAAGACGGCTTTGAAACGGTAGGTACTTACTTCCTTGTTAGGATTTACAGGAATTTACAAGATACTATGACATTTACTTCCTTGTTAAGATCTGCATACACTGAAGTACGAAGAAAGACTGGATACAAGATATTGTAGTACGTCACCTTGAAAGATGACAAGCTCGCAACCATGTGAAAGCGTGAATGAACCTGACAAAACAAACAGTGGCGGGTAGCCGAGCATAGCTGCACTAACCTCATTGCAGTTTTGGCGGGTCAGTCTCAAAAATCACTCTCCTGGACACAAAAGCAAAGTGTGAGGGGAATAATCGCCATTTTTCTCTATTTTTGAGGCATAAGCGATTTGGAAACAACACTAAACGACACAGGAACAAAAAATAAATAAAAATTTGTTGCGCAGTGTAATAGACGTAATATAGTCACATGGCTGGACGGATGGAGCAACAGAAGGAAGGAAGGACTGGCGCACGCTGAGACCGAGCTCTTTTTTTTTGAAGGATGTTATGTTTTCACCTCTGTTTGTTTGTCTGTCTGTCTGTCTGTCTCCGTGTGTGCAGGATATCTCAAAAAGTTGTGGACACATTTGGATGAAACTTGGGTGTGTGGCATGGACGAATTGATTCGATTTTGGTGAAGATCCGAATCCGGATCTGGATACGAGAGTTACTTAATTTTTAAAGTGATTCTTCATCATTGATAGATCGGGCCAAAAATGATCTAGTACTGCATAGCATGGTATTTACCTCCACCACCAAAGGTTAAGGAGGTTATGTTTCCACCCCTCTCTCGCTCTCGCTCTCTCTCTCTCGTGAGCTACCAAAGTACGATGTGGTCTCAAACAAGCCAATGGTTAAAAACAGTCAGGCAGGTACAATGCTTCCAAAGCAACCCAATGGCAAGGATTACACAAGGTGGTTTACCTTTACTTTCCCAAAGTTACTCATTACAAGAATTTGGAATTTAGCCAGGGTGCCGGTAATAGCTCACCTGCTTTTCACGAAAGATACTGAGAGATCTTGAAGATCCACCAACTCACGCAAGCAGATCGGACACACAGGTGAACATTTATTCAAGGGACGGCATACCTTGTGACATATCGTAACGCTTGCCTGCAAGGAACCAATCTGACAGTCCATAGTCTGGTTGGGAATCAAACCAACACGAGACAGCTTCAATGGTGTGTGCGCAACCTCTGCATCATCCTGTGGGATCTTTACCATTATAAACTGGTACAAAATTTGAAGGGACATCAGAGGATATGGGTCAAGAAGTCTCGGGTAACAAACCAAGTCGCTAACACAATGAATCTCCAACCTTAAATGGTCACTGTATTGATCATGGTACTTGTCACAATGCCGGGCAAGGTGAAATACCTGACGACTACCTGTGTTGTGCTCTTGCAGGCATTGAGTGGTCAAGCAGTGGACCGGCACCTAATGGGCCTCAAATTGCAAGCTATTGAAGACCAATACAACATCCCTGAACTTTTCATGGATACATCGTATGCTTTTGCCACTCACTACATACTCTCCACCAACCAGGTGAGCCTTCTTCGGTGATCTGCTTATAGATTTGGGCTATTTTGGCCTTGTACCTTGAACAAAATTCCTGTGTACATCGAGCACAAGATCAACAACACTGTCCATTAGAGCTTTTGTTTAATTATAACCACTGCCATGGCCACACCGTGGCCCCATGTACGGTACGTTGATCATCCAATGTGGAGGTGTGCCTGTAACACTGTGATTGGTTGATTGATGCAAGGAAACTAAGTTAGTCATTCCTTTATTTTTCCCTGTTCAAGTGGTGCGGAAAAACTCAGTTTATTTCATGCCAATATCTCTAATGTTACCAATGGAGTCCGGTCTTGGGTTTGCAGGTACCTGGACAAACAGATGCCGTGATGTGCTATGGCCCTGCCATCCCAGATGGCTACGGAATCTGTTACAACCCCCAGTCTGCCAAAATCAACTTCAGTGTGACGGCGTTGAACAGCTGCATACTCACAAACGCCTCTATGCTGGCACGCGCCATCAAAGATGCCCTCTCAGACATGCACTGCCTTCTAGAACAGTGACAGTTGGCATGAGTGAGCACAGTCACGACCTGCACTGGTTTTTATAAGAAAGCAAAGATGACCTCCTGTGACCCCATGGCACGTGACCACAGGACCCGAGGGAAAGATGTCCAAAAACGGTGACTTCCGGATTGCTTTTATTATTTCGGCCTCTGCGTTCACCCCCGTGACCTGCCTTGATATTGGACGACTTGACCTTTGAATGTGTGTCCATTTTGTTTCAGCATGTGTGACTTTGTGGCTTACAGTGTACATATATATCATATAAAGATTTGGTTTTAAACGGATATCCGTTGATTGGCTCGGAGAGTCGGTACAATGCTCTTTGTGACATACACTACTTTGTTTGGTAAACTGTGAATGCAGCCTGCAACTTAGTGAAGCGTAGCTCCAACTAAAGCAGAGGAAGGTATGCCCAGACCTGCCGACCTCGATACAAACGTATTTCGTGTGCAAAACTTCGCTCATCCGATGCGATATACGTTTCAAATGTCAAATCGGTCAAAAGAAATATTAAAATTAATATTTAGTGTTTCATTTTTGCCCTTTGTCTCACTCCAAATTCAGTTTTTACAAGAACCAAACTCACTTCCTGTCATTAGAAACCCCTTTATTTTGCCCTCATCTCAGGAGTTGCATCGAGACAACAAACGAGGTACAGCAGGATGTGTGGCCCATTCATTAGCAATCACAGCAGCAGCCCGCATCCCGGGAATGTCCCTTTTTTCTCGTGTTGTGTGTGGTATGTGTAATCTGCTCAAAACAGGCTACGTGCCACATCTATACCGGTAGCGTGATATCCGTGTACCTATTCTAACGGCGTCCTCATCACGCATCACCAAGCTCCGAAGCGGCAGAAAAGCAGTTTCTGGAATGTCCCGAAGAAAAAGGAATTTGATTTGTGTTGCACTTGCTGAAAGTAAAGATGTAGCCATCAGGACTTCGCAGAAAGTCACCTTCGCAAAATGGCGTCTCTGGCACCCATCACTTCCCTCAATGTTACCGGCTGCGTTAATCTGCTAAAGTTGTCCGATGTCTAATGTGTCTGCATCTATGCGTGATTAGTGTGGCAGCTCCTTCGTAGGACTTAGACCTTGTAAAAATGGAAATATCCAACAGTACAAAGCCACCAATCCCACCGAGTTTTATCCAGTTCTTGAAAAAAAAAAACACTTCCACAGATTCCATGTATCAAGTCTTCAGGCCCTAGCACTTTGCGCGTGCGCTGCAGTTCGTATCAGTGATTTCAATTGTTCACTCTGGATTTTTGATATCACATGGTATTGTCATGAGAAAAACCAAGTGAGAATAATCTTGCTGGCAAGGTTTAACACAGTGCGTACGTCGTTATGTGTTCTCCTTTTAATGTGTTTGTGTTATTGGTTATCTCCATATGCTGATTTCAGAAGGTGGAACGGATTTCTCCAAGGTCTCGAAGTATCCACCTCTGTTTCGGAAAGGGCAGTCACGAATCATGGACCAAGGTGTGAAGTTTTCTATTCTCAAAGTTTTATTCCGAGGGATCTTTTGAGGATTGTCACTGAGCCCCGGACAGATTCCGACTGTAGTTTGTTTGTAGTAATGTTCCCAGGGATGGTTTTTAATATCACTGTAAGTTTTTTTCTTCATCATTTCTGTTGCTCCAATAATCACTAGTACAGCTTTGGATCTCTT
Organism: Eptatretus burgeri; assembly: GCF_056783735.1. Classification (NCBI taxonomy): domain Eukaryota; kingdom Metazoa; phylum Chordata; class Myxini; order Myxiniformes; family Myxinidae; genus Eptatretus; species Eptatretus burgeri. The sequence goes on along the minus strand of NC_140974.1, from coordinate 75,460,087 downwards.
CAACTTCCAGGATATTTTCACTTCATTCTTGATATTTGGTCATTTTGTTGATTTCTGCGTTATTTAGGCCTCGGTCACATTTGCCACGGCGGCCGTGGGGTCTCCAAAATCTGCGGCCACTAGCAATTATACGGTGGCCGCAGTATTTCCACGGTCACACAATGTAGCAGTCACATATGTTTTTATTTTTCGGGGAGCCGCACAGCGTATTTATAAATCGTGGAGACCGAAAACGTGGGGGTGCCGTACGGTCTTTGATTTGATGTCGCTGCGGCGGCCATAGCATTTTCAAGGCAGACGCAAGGTGCTCGCAAGGCGACCGCAGGGGGGCCCTAAGGCGAACGTGCGGCCAGACGGACGGTAACGAGTGGGTATATATATACCAGTTCTTTTTTTAACTGAAATAAAAATATACCAGTATATATAAATGAATATACTATTACTATAATATACCGTGGTGCCCCCAGAATTCGAACGCCCCATTGTTTGAACAAATTGGAATCCGAACAATTTTTTCGAGAAAATTTTGCCCTAAAAACCTAATACATTTTAAATAACCAAACACAATGTAGCGTTCATGTTTGTTCACGTGTCTCCCCCACCTATTCGAGCCGCATCTTCGCGCTTTGTCGATACTTTACTTTAGGCCTTTAGGTTTCCACTCCTCTCTCGCTCAGTCACATCGATACTTTACTTTAGGCCTCAGTCACATTTGCTCTACGGCGAGGATACGGCAGCCTTATGCCCTCTGAATTGACAGAAACGTGCAGCGGCCACAGAGAAACTGAGGTGGCCTCAGGGTGGCCCTACGCCGTATGGCTCTATTTTACAGGTCGTAAGGTCGCCGTGGAATTATAACGCGGAGTTATAACGTTTTTCATTTCTACGTTCGCCGTAGAAATTCGACAAGCCGAAACAAAAGAACTGGTAAAAAAAAAAATTAACCCACTCGTTACCGTCCGTCTGGCCGCACGTTCGGCTTAGGGCCCCCCTGCGGTCGCCTTGCGGGCACCTTGCGTCTGCCGTCAAAATTCTATGGCCGCCGCAGGGACGCCCTAAGGTCACCGTGCGACATCAACTCAAAGACCATAGGGCACACCCACGTTTTCGGTCTCCACAATTTATAAATACGCCGTGCAGCTCCCCGAAAAATAACAAGGACAAATGTGTCCAAGAGCAGCGTCCAAAACCTAAAGGTTTTGTCGGCTAAAAAAAAAAAAAAAGACAACAACAACAACTTCCGATATTCCGGTACGTGCCTTCATTAAGACAATAGCGAAATCCGTCATAATGTATTTACGTATTTACGATATATCGTGTATTTACGAAATATATAATGTATTTAAGAAATTACAATACGATAAATGGAATAATCTTTAAATAGTAACGTCAACTTTTTGAAACTTTAAAGCAAATGTCCGAATATATTTAAAAATTCCTGATAGACGCTCTCAAAAGGCACCGTCTATGTGAGGATGTGTACATGTGCTCAGTATTTAAGGCGATCCGGATCTTGTATATACAAGAGCCGAGTCCGAGAGATTAAGGTTTTGTCTTCACAAAAAGAAGAAGAACAACAACAATAAGAAGAACAACAACGCCGAGCTCTCTAAGAGCAGCGTTCGCTATGTGAGACGCTGCTAAAAACATATGTGACTGCTACATTGTGTGACCGTGGAAATACTGCGGCCGCTTTATAATTGCTAGTGCCCATACATTTTGTAGACCCTGCGACCGCCGAGCCAAATGTGACAGGCCTTACCTCGTGTTTTCACCTTCATTTGTGATGTTTGTTTTTTTAATCATCTTGTGTTTTAATTAATAACAAAAAAGCAATCCGATCACGTGGTGTGACGGACTGTCGGGCAAGGATTGAATTTCACAGCAAAAGCAGTTGTAATTTTTAATATCCATGATTACGTCAGCCCGATGCATTTGATGAAAGTGATTGTGGTTCTGCGGGCATCATGTCTGATGAGCTGCCCTGGGGGTAGCGCTCCGCAGGCCGGAGCACGAGCCTGTGTGGACCTTTGGATGTGGTGATTGTACCAGTTTACATACAATGCACCGCCACCAAAGGTCATTTACTCATCTTATTTTACCTTAAACATGGGTAATTTCAGTTTAAAGTGTCTTGAAAGTGGGTTTTCTTTGGGTCCACGAATGGATTAATTCATTCCATTATTTCTTATTGGGAAAATATTTTTGGAATCCCAACTTTTTGCAATCCGAACAGCCTCCTGGAACGAATGAAATTGGGATTCTGGGGGCACCACGGTATAGGCAAACACCTATACTCCGATCTTTAGCGGAAGCGCACGGTGGACGCAGACTGCCACGGAGGCCGTACGTAGGTGCACAGCGGGCGAAGGGGAACTGTGCGTCGACCCTGCGTTGCCCACAGGTAGTCACACAGACCGCAAGGCCACCGTACGGCGACCGTGGAAATAGTGCGGCTGCCGTAATTTTTGGGGGGTTGGGAAAATTCATTTTTCATTGAGAAGAGCTTACGGCAGCCGCACAAATTGCGCAAGCCCACCGTACGCCCTACGTACGGTCGACGTGGAACACATCTACGTCATAGCTTGGCTTGTCGAATTGCTATGGCGAACGTAGAAATGAAAAAAAGTTATAACTCCGCGCTATAATTCCATGGCGACCCTACAGCCTGTAAAATGTAGCCAAACGGCGTAGGGCCTCCCTGAGGCCACCTCAGTTTCTCTGCGGCCGCCGCACGTTTCTGTCAATTCAGAGGGCATACGGCCGCCGTATCCTCGCCGTCGAGCAAATGTGACCGAGGCCTTAGACCAAAATCACTGGGCACTGACACCTCAATTAGCAATGTCTTCTTTTTTTGTACCTCTTTACTATATCCGGTTGCAGTGCTTTGTTTGTTTTCTATATTCACGCTCGATGGGATCATCATGTCATATGTGAGCAGTTCCTCCATGTTTTCAAAGATCCCTTTTGGTTTTTGTGTCCATGAATTTTGTGGAACTGAGATATTGAGATTTCTACAAATGTGCCAGTGGATTACTCAACATACCTTGTTGTGCCTTTGTGTACGGCTGTTCTGACATGAGTTTTTTTTAATATCCCGATAGGAGGTGGCTTGAAATTTCTGTTTCGACTTTGCAAAACAGACACTTGTCTGATTGACTCAGTCCTGCCATCTTCTTAAATCCATTGGTGTAGTGTCTTTGGTCTTAGGCATTTATTATTATTCATTCTCCACCTCAGTTGAGCTGACCTTTTCTTCGCCATTCCAATGAACCTTCTTTGTCAATCCCCAATCTGTCCAACTCTTTAAAAAAAAAAAAAAATTATTTATTTGATACCTTCCTGCTCTTTTATCGTTTTCCAAGTTGTTGGTGTATATTTGTGGATATTTATCCTCCCCAGAGGACAGGATATTATATTTGTGTCTATTTGTTTGGCTGTCTGTTTGTCTGCACAGACTGTGTGTGTATGAATTACATTAGACCCTGAAGAACCCTAAACCCTTTACAACCCCAAGACCCATGAAGACCCTAAAGACCACGAAGATCCTTAAAACACCAAGACTCATAAGACATTTTTAAACCCAAAGACCCATGAAGATCTTTTCTAATCCCAAAGACCCTAAGACTCCTTTCGACACTTAAGATTTAGACCTTCACACCTTTCAGACCTTTTAATACCCTTTAGACCCCTTTAACTTTTGACCCTTTTTATATGCTCTAAGACCCTTTAAACCTCTTCCGACAATTCCATCCCTTTAGACCTTAAATTACAACCACTGGACCCCTTTAACCTTTTAAAACCCTTAAGACCCCGGTTCTTCATTGCACGGCCCACGAGCCGAGTGGCATGTGACCGATAATATACAAATGTGAAAACACTCCATCATAATCTGCCGTAAATGCTTTCACATTGACCCAATGGTTTCAAATGAGTGTTCCATTGCGAAGCATAAAAGTAACACAATTACATCAGGATATGGTTGCCGTATACAAATAATTATGCTTGCAGTCCAGTTAACCACAACGAAAAAGAGTATGTGGAGGCGAGGCCTAATCGCAACCATTATGGAGTCCTGCAGGTGGTGTGGCGGCTCTCACACTGATGTCTTATTGGAAAAAGTGCCCCCCCCTCCAAAAAAAATAGTGAAGATCACCGATTTAAACCATTTCGACCCTTCAGAGCTTTTCAGACCTTTGACCTTAACACATTTACAATGAGACCATATAGACTTCATTTGCAATCAATGACGTTTCATTTAGTACATCCTTCCATTTATTTGGCACACAAAACAAGTCCTGGTGAGGGTCTGCAATGTCTGATTGTTCTTCCTTGTTGGTTAAATATTTTTATTTTGTCTGTTTTTGTTTTTTTTTGGCGATTGATGGGGCTGTATCCATTGCTGTTTCGATTTCATGTGACATCTTCTATTCGCACCTGTCTTTGGAAAAAGTTTACATGGTGGGTTATGGATACCTTCTCTGGTTTGTTGCCTTCGTGTTTTAGTACAAATTGGATTCGGTAGTCTGTTGAACTTTTCACGTATTCAGTCAATCCGACAGTTGTCACTGTGCATTTGGTTGCGTTCCATCAAGCAGCTACCTCCTTCTCGTCTCAGCAGGTACGTTCTCGGGATGCATTGGTTTTTGCAGAACATTTTGTGGATGGTGAAGAGTTTCCTTGTTTTGATATCAAGCTTATTGATTTCCTCGTGTGGCCAGTTTACTATTCCACAGCTGTAATGGAACACTGGTACTGTGACTCGGTTTATGGCTTTGATTTTGTTCTGTGGAGAAAAGTTTGTTTTCAGGATCAGCATGAGCCTCGTTCTGTGCAGGTTTTCTTTGGTAGTTGTTTAGCGTGTTTGTTTGTGACATACTTGGTGGCCCTCTTATCTTATACAAGGTATTTGTTAGATGCTTTGTTTTCTACTTCCTGTATTTTTTTATTTTATAATAATATTTAATATACAATGTCAAGGCTCGAATGGGAGCTAACACACAAAACGTACAACAAGAGGGGTGGGAGAGGGAAGGAAAACATAGTGTGGAACAGAGACATGAGATCTGTGGAAGGAAGAGGGATAGGGTGTGTGTACACAGGGTAAACAAGATGGACACTACAGGGACTTTCAGGAAGGAAAGCAGGGAATTTGAAGGTGGGGTTGGGGTGGATTAACGGGGTAGAACAGATCATGGTTTTGGATGGGGGAAGATAAGAGATGGTGGTGAACCGCTGTTTTGAAGACCTGGAAGGAAGAGTGGGATTGAACACAGTGTGGGAGTTTGTTCCAAAGGGGGGAAAAAGGAATGAAAGGGTGAAGGTGAGCAGTGATTCGTGATTTTGGTAGTTTTACCTAAGGGGGTTGCTGACGGACCTTGAGGCCCTGTGGAAATATGGGAGGAGGGGGGGACATATCTCAGACAGAGCAGGGGGGGCAGGCCAGGAGATGGTAAAAGACAGAAAGACCACTGACCTGCCTGCGGTGAGAGAATGAGAGACACAAAGACTCAGCCTCATCATGGGAGATGCCGATGATCGTAAATGCCCTGGTTTCCACAGCATGAAGCCAAGAAAGGTGAGAGGCAGGAGCACCAGCCCAAGGGGAGAGCAGTACTCCATCAGGCTGTGGATGAAAGCTTTGTATGTGGTCAGGAGCTCAGGTGGGCCGAGAAAGGACTTTGCTCGATGGAGGATGCCCAGTTGGCAACTGGCTTTGGAGGCCATCTAGGTCATGTATTGTTCTAGGTCATCTTTGGAGGCCATGTATTATTGTATCTTGGTCGATTTTTATATTATCCGTTTTTGTTGGTCTACTTTGTACGAATGTGCACTTGGCATGGTGATGGGTGTGAGGGTGGTGGAGTAGCGGCTGAACCCAAAATGCTCTCCAGGTTCCTCCTAATGACTCCATCTTTACTCTTTACTCTCTTGGGTTCCTTCTTGGTCTTCCATTTCATTATCAAGGTTAAATTCCATTTGAATGTCATCAGAGTACCGTTTCATTAATTTCATTTGCTTTTACCAATTTTCTGTCATTTGGTGTGGAGAGTTTAAAATCATCCATGTATAGTAGATGTGTCACCTTTTTTGGCTCTTTGGAAGTTCTCTTATTGGATGTCAGGGTGTATCCATGTCCTTGCTCATTAGTGAGGTTGCTCAGTGGGTCCAGGGCCAGGCAAAACAGGAGGGGGAAATGCTATCATCCTGGAAGATGACTCCATCTTTAGTTAGCTGGGTTCCTCCTGATGACTCCATCCTATCTAGGTTCCTCGATGATTCCATCTTTACCTATCCGGGTTCTTCCTGATGATTCCATCTTCCCTATTCTGGTTCCTCCTGATGACTCCATCTTTAACGATCCGGGTTCTTTCTGATGATTCCATCTTTACCTATCCAGGTTCTTCCTGATGATTCCATCTTTACCTATCCAGGTTCTTCCTGATGATTCCATCTTTACCTATCCAGGTTCTTCCTGATGACTACATCTTTACCTCACGAGGTTCCTCCAGATGACTCCATCTTTACCTATTCAGGTTCCTCCTGATGACTCCATCTTCACCCATTCGGGTTCTTCCTGATTACCCCATCTTTACATATTCGGGTTCCTCCTAACAGCTCCAATGTTTTATTTGGTCTTTTATTTGATCTAGTTCCTACTGATAATTCGATAAAATAATAAAAAATACTTTTGCTGTAACATTTTTGTCAAATAATTACTTGGAATAGGCATCCACAACCATGCTTGATCATGTTGTGGAACGTCAGCCTGAGACCCTCTTCTTAATTTTTTTCTTCTGCCTTCACTTTTCACCTTCATTCACTTTTAAATTCATTTTCTCCACAACTGCTTTAGCAATTGACACAAAGTTTGTTTCTTTTTTTACAGCGCGTGCGCTGTATACAATTGCACCGAGTTTGAAATGTCCCCGCCAGCGTCGACCACGTCTCCCACGTCTCCGGTGTCCCCCGTGTCCACCCCCCCACGTGTCTCAAGACAGCCAATGACAGCCGTCCGGTAGATGCAGTGCGTAACCTCGACGGAAATGGTGACAATTGACGGAAATACCCGAGTATTTCAATGGAAATTTGTGAAACTAATGTGTTATATATGTGAAAACCATTTAATTTATTGCTTGATGGAAAAAAACGAAGAAACGCTCCCCTCTCATGTACGAACGAACGAAAGACGTCATTTCCGCCCACCATTGCATTTCGCGCCGATTGCCGAATGCTGAAAGCTAAGTTCTTCTTATGCCATCATTCTTTTGCGGTCCCCTGCCATGCTGTATCGAACGATTTCATCCCTTCTGTTATATATAAAGGTGCTTATCACAATAATAACAAGATTTTTACATTTCAAATATTAAGTACGGTTTTTAATTGTTTTTCAACCGAAAAAGCATAAATTGCATATTTTAACATTGGTGTACTCATTTGCTTCACCACACGTGCTGTATTGAAGGATTTCACTTGTTTATTTAACATAGGAGTGCCTACGCATGGAGAATGTTAAACAAAGTTACATGATGATTGGGAGGAAAATGCAGCTGATGTTGCAAGTAATTTGTTTTCTGTCGGCATGGGTTACAGGATCTCTCATATAACAGGAATAAACGACCTCGCTCCGCTCAGCCTCGGCCGAATTATGCGGGAGACTGAATCTTGTGGAGAATGAAAATCAATTAGATACAAATACTCAAATGGGAGTTCGCAGTTCCGAGTAAGTGGTGGTGAGGCAGCCATTTTTATTTTCTGTCTAATTGTTATTAAATGGGGTGTTCACCGATGAAGGTGTTTATTTATTCATTTGCTTGGGTAAGTGCAGTAGTTTAGGGAAGAAAAGTAAATGTGCTCATGAAACAGAGTTGCATTGGATGTACACACGGCATGAGCAGAAGAAACAAAATGGAAGACTGCATGGTAAAAGTATGCATACTCCTGCTTTATTTGAAAGGTAAACCCACGACTGATTAATACAAAACCGGTCTGCATAAGAAAGGGTCGGTCCCAGGCATGGTTTGTTCAGTGTTCACATCAGCAGGCAGGGCATGGCAGCAAAAATTTTTTTTTTTAAATTACTGTTTCAACAATTTGAACCCTCACACCATTTCTTTCCACAACACCCACATGTGAATCTCTGCATGCTCTACCTACCTCAACAAAAATGCTCTCCTGGATTTGCTTGCTTTACCGACCACTTCTTTATTGGGAAACATACAACTACTCAAAGCCATTGCTCCACAGCCCGTGAGTCACCTTAGTTCCACAACTTTATACTCCGCACCCTCATTCCGCCAGCTGAGAACCGGACGTCACTGCGGAAATCGATACATGGCACGCGTGCTGAAGTGACAAATTATCCTGCAATTAGTTCCACAAAAAAATTCCCAAAAGCCTCTCATGGTACAAAGTTGATCCCACCACAGCTGGTCATCGTAAGAAATGCAAAATATTTTCTCACTCTCTCTCTTCCTTGTGTGAAATGGAGAGAGAGAGGGGGGGGGGAGGAGAGTATCTGAAGATCACAACCTCTAAGGTGAAGTGTGTCGGTGGGTAGGGGTTGTGTGTGGGTGGGGGAGGTGGGACGGTAGTGGCGGTAAAGAAAAAATTATCACGAGCAATCTTTTTTTTTTAGTTTCCATTTTTCATCGTTTCTTTACCATGCACATACCACATGCATATATTATTGCAGAAGTGCACAATCCTTGGACCAAGGACGATAGGCATCCTTTCTGTCATGCCCCAGCCCTGGCCATGCCGGTGATGCTGTAAACAGGAGGGCCTCGTTAGGTCAAAGGCCTGACCGTACGGAGACCTCGACATGACTGATATGTGTAGCAGACTTCGGCGGGCCATGGTGGCGACTCCGGCTGGGACAGTTGTGCCCGATTTATATGTGCACTCTGGCCGTAGGCTTCGGTGTTTGCACTCGATTGGTCATATTTGAATCACACGACACACGCAACAGAGACACATGCAGCCCCCCATATAACACCATCCCACTACTCCTCCTCCTTAGCTATTGTCCCCTTTTTCTGGTTTGACATCGACTATTTCCCCCATAATTAGCCCTTTACCCCTTCCCCTTCCTATGCACACAATGTCACGCTAACTGTCTGTACGAGCAGTCAATTGATGCATATGAAGGTCATTGTAAATAAATACGTTTCAAGGGAGACGACCAATTAGCACAGATGCCGTGGAGAGACAGACAGACGGACAGACAGACAGATCTATAGGTGAAACCACCAATTGGAAACGAACAGGCAAGCAGAATGCAACAGCAAAGAGAGGATTACTTGTGGCTACATTAAAAAGGAACCACTGTCGAAATGCGGTTTGGCTGGTTCGGTTTCCCCACAGAAAATCGAACACGATTCATGTGTTGAACCCAATAAGAAGATATTTCAGAGATTATGACAAAATTATATAAGTTTTTGCTCATAATTTCTGATGGTAGTTTCAGGAACTTACAAACTTAAGTGCAGCATGGTAATGAACAGCCAAAAATATTTCCAAGAGACAAAATAAATACGAATTAAATAAATATGCCAATGCCAACAAAACATAACCCAATAGCGACATCGCCTGGTGATACGCCATACATCGTAAATAAATACTCAGCTACCAACAAGGCAGTGGCAGATACGGCATGTGTGATTGGCATGCTTGAAGTGAGTGGCATTCATGGCATATGTAGTGATATTTGACATGATTGGCACAGTTGGTACAAATGATGGCAGAGTAACGATTGGAAAGGCTGGAATGATTGTTGCCATTATGATGATGGAATAATTGTTCTTGGTACTGAGGCACCAAAACTTGTTCCAGATTCTGTTATTGGCGTTACATGTTGTTAATTTTTTTTGGCAAGTTCTTCTAAATACGATTAATTCGATGAGCCATTCTGTATCCAGCTTTCTTGGGCCTAGGGGTGCAGAGCTGCTATGAAGATGCCGTTACGCTGTTCATGATAGAGATAGCCATTTGGAATCGATTCGACAGCAATGCAAACCCAGCTGAAACGGGTGCAGTCAGTGTAGTAGTGCCACTGCATGGATGCTGAGTAATTAAAGCCTGGTGGTGGTTTGCTTCTTGTTGAGTCACATCTTTGAGAAGGAATGAATCGATGAATGACTATAATGACAACAACGTTATGACATTCTGTGTTACTGACTGGCTGTATGATAATTAGTGATGTTGTGATTGACAACTTTTTGCTAACCTATAACCTTAAGACTAACCTGGTGACTATTCATTTGGTAATGGATCTCATAAAGCCTGATGACCCAGTGAGGAAGCATCTGTTGATGATGGCATCATCAGGAAAGGATCTTTTTTTTTAATGACAATGAAGGAAGACAGCAGGATGGAATGCAATGGAAGATGACAAGCCCAGAGAAAGCTTGCTCAGAATCATTTGATCCCTTGGTTAACTGTAGACTGCAAGACACACCAACATATCTGAGGTGTTGGTGTAACTTGCTCAGCACCACTCCCATGCTCCCCCATTCCAACCCAGAGGCCTTCATACTCGAATTCACAACCCTGAATTAATTTATTCTCAATGCTTCCATAACACTAGGTATTCCCTCCACATCTCCGTCATATCATACTTTCATCAAATGATAAATATGGACAGTTGCATTACAACCCATCCTCATTGCACAGCTGTGCAATACCTGGTAACCATTTCCTAGTCTCGTCACACAATCACTCAAATATTCTCAGTGCTAGCACCAACTGTCTTCATCTGTACCACTGTATGCATTTCGCTTACGTAGGCCAGAACCTGCCCGGAGATGTGGGCCCATGGGGCCACTGCCGCCGCCGCCTCCACCGTTTACATTGGGACAGTGGTGCCCATTTGGAATGCGTCTACCTCGCCCAGGTGCGAGAATAACTGGTGATACGCCATATATCGTCCTGGAAACCCCCCACCTCCCACCCGCCAACTCCCCTCCTCGCATTTCCAGGTAAGGATCAGACGAGTGGTGGCGTCGTCGCTGTTCTGCTGCAGCTGGTCCATCCGATCGTCGGAGCCGTGGTGACACCACCGCACCACCGACGCCCCCTCCAACCACCCCTTCTCGCAAACGTCCACCCTGTGGAGAATAGCCCTCCAAAACGAGTGAGGAGATGCGAGGCGGTGGAGTCCCACTTTTCCCAGGTCTCCGCACAGGGCTGTAGGTCACGTTGGGACGTGGTGTTGCAGGGGTTTGTGGGAGTTGCCGTCTGCAACGCCGTGGTGTGCTAGAGCCACCAGGTGAAAGAGGCACAGGGCTTTCACTCAATGAGCGGCTTCCCTGTGGGTGGAGGATTACATTTTGGTTTGGATCTTGTTGGTTGTGGTGATTGTTATGACTCCTGTGTTTTATTATCTTATTTTTGGCATTTTTTTCTGTCACAAAGCATCACTGTCTTCCCGTTTGTCTCCATTTCATACATTTCACACCTCATTGTTTTTCTTTCACCTGGCGGCTGTGATCCGGTGAGCGATGGATTGCAGAGCGACCTCCGTCCCTCTGACGTCCTCGGCCTCTTGTTCTCTCCCCGACGTCGACCGCCGAGCCGGTGCGCTCCCTGATATGCCCGGTCCATTCGGTTGCACTTCTTCCCCCTCGCTGGTTCCTGCCCATTGACTCACCAAATGGTTCTGATGGGGTAAGGGAAGAATAGTTGAAGGGAATTTATTGTACACTAGCAAATATCACCCGTCGCTTCGCTAACGGGAATACTATTGGGGAGGGGGGGTAGAAAGAGTGAGGATGGGAGGGAGAGTGAAGAGAGGTGGGGGGAGGGTAAGCAGCAAGAGGTGAGAGAAAAGGAAGGCAGTCATGTGGTGGAGTGTTCTTTATGATTCATACTGTCTCATAAAAATGATTCTGCACAGAATAACAATGAAGATGGAAACAAAATGATGTCTGAAATACATTTTGTATCGGTGATACTATAAATACCGCCTGGACACGTCCAGAGCCAAACTCCTGTCTGGACATAAACACCGCCCAGACACATCTGGAGACAAATACTGCTTGGACACGTCTGCAGACAAACACCGTCCAGAGACAAACACCGCCCGGACACATCTGGAGACAGAGAAGGAGAGATGTGTGGGAGGGTGATGCACCTTAATAGGAAGAGACAAGGTTGGGACACAGACAGTGAGAGAAAGAAAAAGGGGGTGGGGGGGGGTGGGGAGTGAGCAGAGAGAAAATCTTATCCTTGAACAAACACATTACACACACACACACACACACACACACACACACACACACACACACACACACACACACACACACACACACACACACACACACACACACACACACACACACACACACACACACACACACTTATTAACCTCCGCCGTCGAAGATCAGAGGTTACTGTTTTCACCCCTTTCTGTTTGTTAGGGCTGTTTGTTTGTTTGTGAGTGAACAGTATTCCAGAAAAACTCCTCGACGGATTTCGACAAAACTTGATGGGGGGGTTAGGGATGGTCCAAGGATCATGCCATTAAATTTTGGACTTGGTCCAACATCCAATATGGCCACTATGGTGGCCATTATGAAAAAAAAACTTGAATTTTTTTGTTTTGCATTTCTACGTGTTTTAAGTGATTTCCACCCCCCCCCAAAAAAAAAATTGTTAGAGAAAAAAAAATTTTTGCAACTTTTTTTTCAACAAAATTTTGATTTCTTTTTTTTGCATTTCTACATGTTTTAAGTGATTTACACACCCCACCCCCCCAAAAAATGGAGAAAAGAACTATAACTCTGTCAGCACTGTTGACGTCATATTTAATGAATAAGATATAAGGTTCACTTTAGTGACCCAGCAGTATTGGCGGTGGAGGTTTTGCACTCTCCCGAGTGCTCCCCCTCGAGTTAACCTCCGCCATCGAAGATGGACAGAGGCTACTGTTTTCACCCCTGTCTGTTTCTTTGTTTGTTTGTTTGTGAACAGTAATACGGAAAAACTCGACGGATTTCGACGAAACTTGGTGGGGGGATTAGGTATGGTCCAAGGATCATGCCATTAGATTTTGGACTTGGTTCAAAGTCCAATATGGTGGCCATTTTGAAAAAATATTTGAATTTTTGTTTTTGCATTTCTGCATGTTTTAAGTGATTTCCAACTCCCCCCCAAAAAAATGGAGAAAAAAAAAACTTGGAAAATTTTACTTTTTTCAAAAAAATTTAATTTTATTTGAAAAATATTTGAATTTTTCTTTTGCATCTCTACATGTTTTAAGTGATTTCCAACCCCCCCCCCCCAACCCCAAAAAATTGGAGAAAAAAAAAATTTGCAATTTTTTTCAAAAAAATTCCGATTATTTTTTTTTTGCATTTCTAACTTGCACGTCGATCGAGTAAACCTCCGCAATCGAAGATGGATGGAGGTTACCGTTTTCACCCCTGTCTGTTTGTTTGTGAACAGTATTACGGAAAACTCCTGGACAGATTTAGACGAAACTTGGTGGGGGGATTAGGTATGGTCCAAGGATCATGCCATTAGATTTTGGACTTGGTCCAAAGTCCAATATGGCGGCCATTTTGAAAAAATATTTGAATTTTTGTTTTTGCATTTCTGCATGTTTTAAATGATTTCCAACCCCCCCCCAAAAAAAATGGAGAAAAAAAAACTTGGAAAATTTTACTTTTTTTCAAAAAAATTTCGATTTTATTTGAAAAATATTTGAATTTTTTTTTTTTTTTTTTTTGCATTTCGACATGTTTTAAGTGATTTCCAACCCCCCCAAAAATTTCGATTTTATTTGAAAAATATTTGAATTTTTTTTTTGCATTTCTACATGTTTTAAGTGATTTCCAACCCCCCCACCAAAAAATTTGTTGGAGAAAAGAAAATTTGCAATTTTTTTCAAAAAAATTCCGATTTTTTTTTTGCATTTCTACATGCGCGTCGATCGAGTTAACCTCCGCAATCGAAGATGGATGGAGGTTACTGTTTTCACCCCTGTCTGTTTGTGAACAGTATTACGGAAAACTCCTGGACGGATTTAGACGCAACTTGGTGGGGGGATTAGGTATGGTCCAAGGATCATGCCATTAGATTTTGGACTTGGTCCAAAGTCTAATACGGCCGCTATGGCGGCCATTTTGAAAAAATATTTGAATTTTTGTTTTTGCATTTCTGCATGTTTTAAGTGATTTCCAACCCCCCAAAAAAATTTGTTCGAGAAAAAAAAAAATTTGCAACTTTTTTCAAAAAAAATTTCGATTTGATTTGAAAAAAATTGAATTTTTTTTGCATTTCTACATGTTTTAAGTGATTTCCAACCCCCCCGCCCCCCCCAAAAATTGTTACAGAAAAAAAACCCAGAAATTTTGCACCTTTTTTTTCAAAAAAATTTTGATTTTATTTTTTTGGCATTTCTACATGCGCGTCGATCCAGTTTAGTTTATTCAATCATGGTTCAATAGAGTCTGATCCGTTTTGACCTACAATGAATAGGATATCAGGTTCACTTAAGTGACCCAGCAGTATTGGCGGCGGAGGTTGTGCACGCTTCCGAGTGCTCCCCCTCTAGTTACAGTTGCAAATACAACCCGTTGCTTCGCTGACGCGGATATTAAAGGAGGTTAGGGACTGAGGAGGTTGAGGGGAAGGAGGGGATTGAGGAGGTGGAGGGGTGGGGAGCGAGTCGGAGGAGGAGGAGGGGGAACCGACCAGGGGGAGCGAGGAGGAGGGGTGGGGGGCGAGGAGGAGGAGGGGTGGGGAGCGAGGAGGAGGAGGGGTGGGGAGCGAGGAGGAGGGAGGATGGGGGAGCGAGGAGGAGGGGGACCAAGGAGGGGTGGGGAGTGAGGAGGAGGGGTACCAAGGAGGGGTGGGGAGCGAGGAGGAGGGGGTACCAAGGAGGGGTGGGGAGCGAGGAGGAGGCGAAGGGGACCGAGGAAGGGTGGGGGAAGAAGAGGGGTGGGGAGGGAGGAGCGACGAGGGGTGGGGTGTGAAGAGGGGGAGCGAGGAGGGGTGGGGAAGCGAGGAGGGGTGGGGAGCGAGAGGAGAGGGGAGCGAGGAGAAGGGGTGGGGAACGAGGAGGAGGGGGAGCGAGGAGGTGAGTGCGAGGTGGAGGGGAGCGAGGAGGAGTGGTGAGGAGCGAGGAGGAGGGGTGAGGAGCGAGGAGGAGAGGAGGGCGAGGGGGAGGGGTGAGGAGCGAGTAAGGGTGAGGAGCGAGCAGGAGAGGGGAGCGAGGAGGAGAGGCGAGCGAGGGGGAGTGTATATATGCGAGGAGGAGAGGGGAACGAGGAGGAGGGGTGGGGAGCAAGGATGGGGGAGGAGGAGGGGGAGCAAGGGAGGAGGAGGGGGGAGCAAGGGAGGAGGAGGGGGAGCAAGGGAGGAGAAGGGGGAGCGAGGTGAAGGGAGGATGGGGAGCGAGGGGGAGGGGAGAGAGAGGATGAGGAGGGACGAGGGAGGTGGAGCGGGCGTGAGGAGGAGGGGGGAGCAAGGAGGAGGAGAAGTGGAGA
Organism: Eptatretus burgeri; assembly: GCF_056783735.1. Classification (NCBI taxonomy): domain Eukaryota; kingdom Metazoa; phylum Chordata; class Myxini; order Myxiniformes; family Myxinidae; genus Eptatretus; species Eptatretus burgeri. Next base: position 75,444,596 of record NC_140974.1, on the reverse strand, counting down.
GCGAGGAGGGGTGGGGAGTGAGGAGGAGGAGGAGCGAGGAGGGAGGGTGGGGGAGTGAGGAGGAGGGGGAGCGAGGGGTGGCATACGAGGAGGGTGGGGGAGTGAGGAGGAGGGGAGCGAGGGGTGGCATACGAGGAGGGTGGGGGAGTGAGGAGGAGGGGAGCGAGAGGTGGCATACAAGGAGGGGGGTGGTGAGGAGGGAGGGGCACGAGGGAGAGCGAGGCGAGGGGAGGACTGAGAAGGGGTGGGGGGAGAGGAGGAGGAGGGGACTGAGAAGAGGTGGGGAGCGAGGGGGAATGAGGAGGAGGGAATGAAGCGAGAGTGGGGAGCGAGGAGGAGGGGACGATGCAAGGAGGGGACGGAGCGAGGGGTGGGAAGCGAGGAGGTGGAGGGGACAGAGGAGGGGCGGTGAGCGAGGAGGTGGAAGGGACAGAGAAGGGGTGGGGAGCAAAGAGGAGGAGGTGGGACCAATAAGCGGGAGGGAGCGAGTCTGAGGGGAAGAGGACTGGGGAGGAAGGAGGAGGAGGGGGGACGGGGAGCAAAGGAGGGGAAGCGGAGTGAGGAGGGTAGGGGAAAGGAAGGCAGCATGAGGAGAGGAAGGGAAGGCAGCATGAGGAGAGGAAGGGAAGGCAGCGTGAGGATAGGGCAGGGGAAGGCAGCGTGAGGGGAGGGCAGGGGAAAGCAGCAGGAGGAGAGGGCAAAGGAAGGCAGCACGAGGGCAGGGGAAAGGCAGCGTGAGAACAGGGCAGGGGAAGGCAGCATGAGGAGAGGGCAGGGGAGGCAACATGAGGAGAGGGCAAGTGAAGGCAGTGTGAGGGCAGGGGAAGGCAGTGGGGGGCAGGGATCGAGTCGATCGGGGTGTGGGGGGGGGATCAAGTGTGTGGGATGCGGGGAACGGATTGAATGCGTGGGGTGCGAGGGAAGGATTGCGTGTGTGGGGTGTGGGGGAAGGATCGCGTGCATGGAGTGTGGGGGAAGGATCGTGTGCGTGGAGTGCGAAGGAAGGACCGCGTGTGTGGATTGTGAGGGAAGAAACGTGGAGTGTGGGGGAAGGATCGCGTGTGTGGGGTGTGGGGAACTATTGCGTATGTGGGGTGTGGGGGAAGGATCGCGTGCATGGGGTGCGGGGGAAGGATCGCGTGTGTGGGGTGTGAGGGAAGGATTGCGTGTGTGGTGTGCGGGGGAAGGATTGCATGTGTGGGGTGTGAGGGAAGGATTGCGTGTGTGGGGTGTGAGGGAAGGATTTCGTGTGTGGGGTGTGAGGGAAGGATTGCGTGTGTGGGGTGCGAGGGAAGGATCGCGTGTGTGGGGTGCGAGGGAAGGATCGCGTGCGTGGGGTTTGAGGGAAGGATCGCGTGCGTGGGGTTTGAGGTAAGCATCGCGTGCGTGGGGTGTGAGGGATGCACCCCGTGCGTGGGGTGTGAGGGAAGGATCCCGTGCGTGGGGTGTGACGGAAGGATTGCGTGCGTGGGGTGGGAGGAAAGGATCGCGTGTGTGGGGTGTGAGGGAATGATCGCGTGTGTGGGGTTTGAGGGAAGGATTGCGTGAGCGGGGTGTGAGGGAAGGATTGCGAGTGTGGGGTGGGAGGGAAGGATCGCGTGTGTGGGGTGTCAGGGAAGGATCGCGTGCGTGGAGTGCGGGGAAAGGATCGCGTGCGTGGAGTGCGGGGAAAGGATCGCGTGCGTGGAGTGCGGGGAAAGGATCGCGTGCGTGGAGTGCGGGGAAAGGATCGCGTGCGGGGAAAGGATCGCGTGCGTGGAGTGCGGGGAAAGGATCGCGTGCATGGGGTGTGAGGAAGGATCGCATGTGTGGGGTGTGGGGAAAGGATCATGCGCGTGGGGTGTGAGGGAAGGATCGCCTGCATGGGGTGTGGGGGAAGGATTGCGTGTGTGGGGTGTGAGGGAAGGATTGCGTGCGTGGAGTGTGGGGAAGGATCGCGTGCGTGGGGTGTGGGGAAGGATCGCGTGTGTGGAGTGCGGGGAAAGGATCGCTTGCGTGGGGTGCGGGGGAAGGATTGCGTCGGTGTGGTGTGAGGGAGGGATCGAGTGCGTTGCGTGGGAGGGATCGTGTGCATGGGGTGTGAGGGAAGGATCGCTTGCTTGGGGTGTGGGGAAAGGATCATGTGCGTGGGGTGTGAGGGAAGGATCTCGTGCATGGAGTGTGGGGGAAGGATCGCATCTGTGGGGTGCGGGGGAAGGATTGCGTGTGTGTGGTGTGAGGGAAGGATTGCGTTAGTGGAGTGTGGGGGAGGGATCGAGTGCGTTGCGTGGGAGGGATCGTGTGCATGGGGTGTGAGGGAAGGATCTCGCGTGTGGAGTGTGAGGGAACGATCCTGTGCGTGGAGTGTGGGGGAAGGATTGCGTGCGGGGGAAGGATCGAGTGCGGGGAAGGATCGCGTGTGTGGGATGTGGGGGAAGGATCGAGTGCGCAGGGTGCGGGGGACCGATCGTGTGCAGGGGAGGGATCGCGTGCGAAGGGTGCGGGGGAAGGTTCGCGTGCGGGGGAAGGATCGTGTGTGGGGGAGGGATCGAGTGCGTGGGGTGCGGGGGAGGGATCGAGTGCGTGGGGTGCGGGGAGGGATCGAGTGTGTGTGGTGCAGGGGAAGGATCGCGTGCCATGTCTCACCCATGTCATCGTGGCGAGTACGTCGGTGTTTGGTACTCCTCCTCCTGTGTCGTGTCGTCCCCACAGGGCTCACCCTTTCAAGAGAAAACTCGTCCAGCTGAGAGGCCACTGAATGTGGTGGACCAAGAGCTGAGAGGGATCGGCGCAGAGGGCTCACATCTCTAATGGGCTAGTGAGAACAAGAGAGGAAGAAGGAGAGTCAGATTATATTCTCTCACTTTCACCATCATCTTCTTCTGTTTCTTGCAATAAAGTGCAGAGACCTCCAATGAGTATTATTGCACCACCACTGCATCATCGCCACAATCACAAATATTTAAAGTAAACATGCATTCATCACATCTTGGATTAAAGCTCGCAGAGACTGACTGAATAAAGGTTGAGGGTTGTGCACAAGCCTTGCCATGCAATTGCCAGAAGGTAGCACTCAGCCACTTGCAGTTTTGAAAGCTCTGTAGTTGGATAACCAGCTAGATTTTTTGGAAAGACAGCAGGTAGAAAAGAAAGCCAATGCAAATGAAATTGGACACTTCATATTTTAGTTGTGCATGGCACCTTGCATGAAGTTCATAACATGAAGCAATGGCACTTTTTATAAGATAGCAAGCATACAGAATGTCAATATATGGGTAAGGAATGAGAGTCGTTAAATTTATTCCTACAAATGAGACATCAGAGCCAAGTGCAGCAGCAGTGGGTGATATTGAATAAGAGCAACATGACATGGAGATTTTGAGTTGCAGATGAGGGGAGGTATTCAGGTGCAAACAGGTAAGAGGTAAGCTGCAGATGTGCCTATTATGTGTTGTGGGATATAATTACTCCTGACATACAAGGATGTTACATATTGAGATGCATTACAAGGCAAAACGCTCAGGGTTTCTGGATACTGTTTCCCCATTTCTATCAATGCTTGTCCCAGAAACTCTGTAGCACAAAGTGTGAAGGACATGTAGCGAATGGCAGACGCATGTTAGCCAAGCAACAGCCTTGCACGCAGGAATAGGGAACAAGAGTGCTGTGATAAGTGGAGGCAAGCAGAGGGAAGCTGAAAACTCCATAGCAACTCTCAAGGTGGTAACAGTTGCACACATACAGGCAAGCTGCTCCGTGGAGCATGGGCCTTTTTCCGCTGTGCACGATGGAGGCACAGCAACATGGAGAAGGCGAAGAGGATGGGGGGTGGTGGGGGTGGGGAAGGGAGATATGGAGAGAGGGGATAATGCAAGCAGGGAGACAAGGAAGACATGTGAGGTCATAGAAAAGATGTGTATTATATGTTTGTATATTTAATGAATGAAATGTCAAGAGATAAGGGAATGGTGGAAATGCACACAAAAAATGCAGTAATGAGATAGAGATGAAAATAATCAAATAGGAAGGAGTAGGGATAAAGGGAAGAGACAAAATAAGGAACCATGAAGGCACTATGTGCCTTGAACAGACAGCAAATACATTAAGTATAATTTACTGGTTCTTCATATATCTTACGAAAACTCATCTTGTATGTTTCCGAAATACAGCCAAAACGGTACAAGATAGTGCAAAAATTTTGTGGCCACCTTACTCACCATTCTCCTGCGGTGTGCAATATCAAGTTTCATTCAAATCGGGCAACGAAAAAAAAATATAAAAAAATCAATTCCCGATTCAGTCAAGTACTCTTCGGGAGTATTTGATCAAAGGAAACAACCTCAGTGGTATAGTTCGCTAGAGCTATCTTTGTTTTTTTCTTGAAATGATTTATTTTAAAATCTCAAACATTTAGTATAGACAAAGAACAATTTATTTTTAAGCATAAAATAAACCGCCATTTTGATCTATTACTTCCGTGTTCGTTAATAAATAAAATTGTGTTTAGATGCTTGCTTCGTTGAACAATGACTCCTGAGGTGAATGCTCAAATTTTTTTCAAGTTAAAGTTTGACCACTAAATAATATTAAAATTTCGTGTCTTTTTTATTTTTTTCCATCAACCGCTGTCACAACGGGAACCAAATGGGTTCAGGGGTCATCTATAATATTACTAAAGCTCTCATCTTGTATGTTCCAAAAATACAGCAAAAATGGTACAAGATAGCACAAACATTTTACAGCCACCTTACTCAACATTCACTTGCAGTGTGCAGTATTAAGTTTTGTAAAATTCTGGCAACGAAAAAAATTATTAAAAAAATCAATTCCCGATTAAGTGAAGTACTCTTCGGGATTATTTGATCAATGCAAACAACCTCAGCGGTATAGTTCGCTGGAGCTATCTTTGTTTTTCTTGAAATAATTTATTTTTAAATCTCAAAATCTCAAACATTTCGTGCAGACAAAGAACGATTTATTTTTAAGCATAAAATAAACATCGCCATTTTGATCTAATACTTCTGTGTTCGTTCATAAATAAAATTGTGTTTAGACGCGTGCTTCGTTGAACGATGACTCCTGAGCGAAATGCTCAAATTTTATTCAAGTTAAAGTTTGCCCACTAAATAATACGAAAATTTCGTCTTTTTTTTTTTTTCATCAACTGCTGTCACAACGGGTTCATGGGTCGTCTAGTATAATAATAAGAATGATACACTGATTTGTTTATATAATAATGTGATATTTAAATTTTTCTCTCATAATAAGTATGATATACTGATTTGTTAAAATAATAATTATGATAGAGTGGTTTGTTTATATAATAATAAGTATTATATCGTGGTTTGTTTACACAACAATAAGAATGATATTGTGGTTTGTTTATATAATAATAATAAGTATGACATACTGATTTGTTTATAAAATAATAATTATGATATAGTGGTTTGTTTTTATAATCATAAGTCTGATATAGTGGTTTGTTTATATTCTAATAAGTATGATATTGTGGTTTTATATAATAATAAGTATGATATAGTGGTTTTTTTATATCATAATAAGTATGATAAAATGGTTTGTTTATATAATAAGTATAATATTGTGCTTTGTTTATATAATAATAAGTATGACATAGTGGTTTGTTTTTATAATAATGAGTATGATATAGTGGTTTGTTTATATAATAATAATAAGTATGATATTGTGGTTTGTTTTTATAATAATTAGTATGATATAGTGGTTTGTTTATATAATAATAATAATAAGTATGATATTGTGGTTTGTTTTTATAATAATAAGTTTGATATAGTGGTTTGTTTATATCATAATAAGTATGATATCGTGGTTTGTTTATGTAATAAGTATGACATAGTGGTTTGTTCATGTAATAATGAGTATGTGATAAAGTGGTTTGTTTATATTATAATAAGTATGATATTGTGGTTTGTTTATATAATAATAAGTATGGAATAGTGGTTTGTTAATGTAATAATAAGTATGATATTGTTACGGATCTGGAAACCATTTGCATTCCACATACAGGTGTCCCAAAAGTCAGTTATGTCGTTAAGTATGTGTGAAGTCAGATCCCTTTCCTTTTCTCTCATGGGAGAATCAAAGGCGTGTGCGTTGCGATTTCTTTTTAGTTAGGTTATTAAATCTTTACATCCAACGAACCCTCCAACAAGCCATCTAACAACCATCCCATCTGCATGACCCCTCGGCCCATTATGATCCACGATACCATCGCGCTTACAGCCCTCGGTTCGTGGGCCACAGCGCACCTTTGCCTGAGACGGATTCCCGAGGATGTCCGAGGCAGTTTCACCACCACGACCTTTCATGAACCCGCGTGGAAGTGGCTGGGGTTACCCGGCAGGGGCCAAGGCCCCGCCCCGGAAAGGTATGCCGTGGGACCCTGTCCAATCAAAGGCGGACTGCGAGGTGTTTTAACCAAGGCCCTCCCCGCTGAGGGAGGTCCATAAATTCCCAAGCACTCTCTGAGGCAGGGGCCATTTTGGGGTCAGGAAGAGTTTTTGGTGGGTTTTGGCTGTCACAAAGAGTTTTGTCGGGTTTTTACTGCAACAAGTGAGTTTTTGTGGGTTTTTGCTGTCACGAAAGGGGTTTTTGCTGTTACGAAGGGGTTATGAAGGCTGTTACGAAGGGGTGGTAACAGTGGTTGTTATGAGGGCTGTCACAAGGGTTGAGCAGAAGGTCGTCGAGGTGGCGAACGTGTCTCTGCTGGCCCTCTACAAGGAAGGAAAGAGCGACCCGACCCCCCTCCCTGGACTCCGGCCATTCAGCACCCGAGCTCTGCCACGAACTTCGAGTCCCACACGTGCGACTGGGGACCAAACCAGAGACAATTGCCGCAGCATGGAGTACCCCCTTTCTTCGACGGCCAGGTACCCATCCGAACTCTGACCCCCAGCTTGTCTCTCTCCTCGGCTGCGAGGTCCAATAAAGAACTCCGGGTTTCTTTTCATATGTGTGTGTGTCTGCGTGTGGGCCCGTCTTTAAGTAGAACTGAATCAGTGTTTTTGGAACATTGTAAATAATTTTTGCATATTCGCGTTGTCTTGCTTTGTGTTTTCATTTACTGTAAATAAAACTTGTCAGAAATGTTCCAAGTCCGTTTCCATCCCAACTTGAATTGGTCCAGCATGGTTCGGATCTGAGTTTAGGCGGGGTTTTATCCCCGATTTATAATCTGTTAATTCCAGCCGGCAAGGCTTTGGCAGTTTCCGCTCGGCTGCACCCGAACCGGAGTTGGTAGTCGGTAGTTGGAACTCTACCGCAGTCGGTAGTGACCCGGTTCGAGCAAGACGTGCCGAGGGCGTGGTTTCCCCGGTAGTCAAAATCGCGTAGTTAATTAGGTAAATTGGTTTTTGACAAATAGACCATATGCTACACGGTTGAGATATTGGCGACCACGGTCGGTTAAACGACCCACCGGCCGACGGAGTTATGCGAGCGACGGCCTACAATTCCGGGGAGTCTGGTGGAGACGACGTAGCTTTCCCCACCTAGTGGTCGTTCTCGCCACCGACCCCTGGCCCGCAACAATATACTATGCCTGGTGTTGGCTTAATGGTTAAGGTGGTGGGCTGGAGATCCTAGGATCCTGAGTTCAAATCCCACTCAGCTGTTAAATTAATACCAGGTGGGGTTGACTCTGCCTGTCATCCTTCTGAGGTTGGCAAAATGAGTGCCAGCATGCTGGTATCCTGTGTCGGAATGGCGACACGTCCAGGATTGTGCCCAAGACCGAAGGAGACTGCTGAGGCAGCACCAACGCTCTGCACAGAGTATGGTCCCAATGAATGGATGGATGATCTACTGGTTCTTTAAATAAACAAGGACAAATGTGTCCAAGAGTCACGTCCTAAAGGTTTTGTCTTCACCAGAAGAAGAACAAGAAGATGAAGAAGAATGATTAAAAAAAAAATACAACAACAACTTAAGATATTTCGTCACGTGCCGTCACGTCGCATCACGTCCGTCATGGACGATCTTGGTTCATGATGAGAAAATAGTGTATTTACGAAATTACAATATATTAAATGGAATAATCTTTAAATAGTAACGTGAACTTTTCGAAACTTAAAAGCAAATGTCCGAATATATTTAAAAGTTCATGATAGACGCTCTCAAAAGGCACCCTCAATGCGAGGATGTGTACAGATGTTTAGTATTTTAGGAGATCCGGATCCTGTATATAAAAGAGCCAAGTCCAAAAGGTTTTGTAACAACAACAACAACAACAACAACAACAACAACAACGTCGAGCTCTCTTAGAGCAGCGTTCGCTACGCGAGACGCTGCTAAAAAGTATGACATCGTGGTTTGTTAATATAATAATGAGTATGATATAGTGGTTTGTTTATATAATAATGAGTATGATATAGGGATTGTTTATGTAATAATAAGTATGATATAGTGGTTTGTTTATGCAATAATAAGTATGAAATAGTGGTTTGTTTATATGATGATAAGTATGATATTGTGGTTTGTTTATATAATAATAATTATGACATACTGGTTGTTTATATAATAATGAGTATGATATAGTGGTTTGTTTATGTAATAATAAGTAATATATAGTGGTTTGTTTATGTAATAATAAGTATGATATTGTGGTTTGTTTATATAGTAATAAGTAGGACATACTATTTGGTGATATGATAATATGTATGATATAGTGGTTTGTTTATCCATACTGCTAAAAGGTTGTGTGTGTGTGTGTGTGTGTGTGTGTGTGTGTGTGTGTGTGTGTGTGTGTGTGTGTGTGTGAGTCCTTCATAATTCCAAAACCATGAAACCGAGTAGCCTGAAACGCATACGAAGATGCAAGAATGAAAATTGGGTATTTTGGTTAATTTGAACACCCCTTTTGAAGATAATTAACGGCCTTATTTAAGCTGGTGGTGATGCTGTGTATTGTGGGGGACTTAAACACACATGGGGGAGTAGCAGAACCGGGTGAGGTAGAATGCTTTGGTATATTTGGTTGGAGAACAGGAATTAGAGAGGGCCCAGAGCTGGTGGAGCTGGTGGTGAGAAATGGGTTTGCCACAGCTGGTTCGTTCGTTCAGCAGCAGGACAGACACAGAATTACTTATAGGAGTGGACAGCATAGAACCGAACTGTAGTTGTTGGTAGTGAGGAAGCGACAGCTGTGGAGGATCAAAGTTTGTAAGGCAGTGGTGGGAGAGCATGTCATCATGCAGCACAAACCTCTAGTGTTTGGTATGTGCATGAAGAAAAGGAGAAACGTTGAGGGGAAGGGTTGGAAGATGATTAGGTGGGTGGAGTGCAGGGACAATGTCATCATAAGAGTACAAGAAGATAAAGGACAGGTATGAGGAACTTTTCGAAGATGCCGAAGGTTTGAAGAAGGAGTGGAAGATGTATGGAGAGGTATTTAGGGGAATTGCAGAAGTTTTTTGTGGAAGGACATCAGAATAGAGCACATCATTGATTTGGGGCAGAAATCAGGTATGATGGACAGAGGAAGTAGCAAAGGCAGTTGGTGAAAAGAAGGAGGTTTGGAAGAGGCTAGAGAAGATCAAAGAAATTGGATGCAGGGTTGCTGCACCTGATGGGAAAAATAATAAAGCAGCAAGGATAGCGATGGATAAGGCGAGGAATGTTGTGTATGAAGAGGTGTATTACAAGTTGGAAGAAGATGGTGGGAAGAAGATGATCTTTACATTGGCTCATGACAGGGATGAGGATAGTAAGGACGTGAGGGGGGCGGACGGTGTTTGAGGATGGTGGCGGAAGGCTCGTGACAGTTAGGATATTTCAAGAAGCCGTTGAACCAGGGAAGAAGCAACGGTGAGCTGGAACTTCCGTATTATGTAGAGGGGAAAGTGGAGGTAGTGGAGATCATGGAGGATGTGTGGACAGCATTAAAGAGAATGAAGAAGAGATGAGCGCCAGGCAATGATGAGGTGCGTATGGAGATGCTAATTGCTGCGAGAGAAGTTGGAGTCAATTGGACAAAGAGGCTGTTAAATGTATGTATGAGAGAGGGTTTGATTCTAGATGATTGGAGGACAGGGTAATTGTGCTGGCATAGAAGAGGAAGTGTGATGTTCAAGATCTGGGGAAGTGCAGAGGCATTACACTCCTAAGTCATGTCATGTAGGTACTGGAGAGTATTCTGGACAGGAGTATAAGGAAGAGTGTGGAGATGCAGAATGGTGAAGAGCCACAGGGGTTGAAAAAGGGTAAGAGGATGACGGATGGGATGTTCACACTGCGATAGCTGGTGGAGAAGGGGCTGGAAGTGCATGGTGAAATGGTGTTGGGATTTGCGCACATTCTCGTCGGACACTTTCCTGAAAGAGTTGGTGATGGCGACCCCGAGATGGATGGGAGTGCAAGAAGCAGAAGTTAGGTTGGTGGAAGGGATATGCAAGGGAACAAAGGGAAGAGTTTTGGTTGGTCCGAGGATGTCGGAGTTCAGCGTGAACATCGGTTTGAGGCAGAGAAGTTCTCTCAGCCCATGCATGTTTATCACGGTGACGGAGCTGATAAGCAGGAGGGTAAATATGAAAGGTATTCTGGGGAGGATGTTGTATGCAGACGATCTGGCTGTTGTGCTGGAAAGTAAGCAGGAAATGCAGGAGGTACTGCGGGAGTGGAAGGTGGCATTCAGGAAGCATGGATTAAGGATGAGTATGGGGAAGACTGAGGTGATGTGCGTCGGGCAGCAGATAAAATAAATTAAGATCAGGTTAGAGGAGAAAGAGATCAGACAGGGAAATAGATTTGAATATCTTGGAGGAACAGTAACCGGTGATGGTAATTCAGAGGCAGAGGTGTGGAAGATGATTCAGGTGGGTGTGAATGTGTGAAGGAGGGCATATTGAGTAATGACTGACAGAAAAATCTCAAGGAATTTGAAAGGGAACGTTTTGGTGTCTTGTGTGACACCGGCCTACTTTCATGGTATCAAAACGATGGCACTAACAGAGACAACTGGGTCAAGAGGATTGCAAAAGTGAAGCGTGTGGATAAAAGGATGGATGAACTGAGGGAGGAGAATGGTGTGCAGATGAGCTTGATGGTGAGATTGGTTAAAAGTGAGCTGGACACTTGGTGCAGATGGGGGAAGAGAGAATGGCAAAGAGAGCAGATAGGTTGAGGGAGCAAGGTAGGAGGAAAAGTGGTACACCACGGTTGAGATGGGAAGATTGTGTGAGGAGGGGTATCAATAAGGTGTAGGTGGTTAGAGAGTGGAGAGAGTTGCTTGAGAACAAGGGGAAGTGGAGGAGTATAGTGGGCAAGGCAAGGCAGAACGCTTGGTACTGTTGGACCTCACCCCTTATAAAGGGTGGAGAAAGAAGAGGAAGAATCTAATCCATACAGTTCTCAAGACATTATAAACTCTCGCCGGAGGCCTGATTCAATCGTCGTCTTCGTTCGTCGTGCGGGTTAGCATCAGTTCTCATAGGGTAGCAGTAACGCTGATGCAGTGCCCCTCATAGGTTAGAGCAGCAATTAAAAGTTCAGCAAGAGTGTCGGCGATGGCTCACCTAGTGTTTGTGAAGGACACCATGGGACATTTAACGTCCACCAACTAATGCTAGCAGACGTACCCGGTTTAACATCCACCAGAGGGACGATGCACCCATTGATGCGTTACCTTGCCTGTGAAACATTAGGATGACAGTTAAGAGCTGAGTTAGGATTCGTACACATGCCAGACAGCTCAGAGGAGATTGTGCATGCCCCTAGGTTATCCTGGCAGTACCGAGCTCAATTGATACTGCCTTTTCACAATATTCTGTACAAACCATTTTGTACCACACTGCAGCAAGTACAATTAACGACCACTTACCTCTGGTTTGTACACTGATAATACATAGCAGCAATATCACTGCACAGAACAGTAAATACCAAAAAACGTACCATTACTGCATGTAAGGATTCTCCACAAAGCTGCCATTTATGGAGGGACAGTGGGTTAACTTTGTGAGGTGTTAAGTGCAGAAATGCTTCAATGCTGAGAAAACTTAGCACTAAAGACATTGCTGCTTAAAGTATCACAAAATGTGCTTGGTTATAGTTGCAGTGACTGATAGATTAAAAAAAAAAAAACAGAGAGTTGGTGTCAAAGCCACCCAATGCTCGCCTGTTTGTACATTTATCGTTTTTAAAAGACTAGTCTAATAATATTTTTTATAAAGCATTGCAGTGAAGTCTGATCCAAATAATTTTAAAGCAATATATGTATTTGTATATTTTAATCAGTAAACTAGTACACATATTAAATGAATGGCAAGCGTCTCGTATAAACAGGCGAGCATTGGGTGGCTTTGACACCATCTTGGGTTGAAATTTAAAAAAAAATTAAAATCATTTGTTAATTTCAACTTCACCACACCAATAATATATAGTCAGATCACCGTGTACCTGAAACGTGGTCCCGTGGGAATTGCGTGCCAAAAGCGATTTTATTGCTTAAATGGCATCTATAGGGTCTTAGTAGACAGAAAAACTTGGGTGGCAATTTTACTTTTGGGAATTTGGGTTTTTGTGGGGGCTTAAACGGGGGTACCGTCATTTCGCAGTTTATCGCCCGAAATGAAAGCGCTAATATTGATATAACGATTTTTATCTTTTAAAATATGAATAGGAAAATTATGAAAAAAATCAGATGTCTTCCTCATATCATCATTCATTTATGTACCAAATATTTAGTTGATATCTGAAATAATTATTGATGTTTATGTATTTCCAGATATGCACTTATGAAGAAGTTCACCCATTTCAAAGCAAGGCCTGTTGATATTCAACTATAACGGACGTGACGATGAACTCACTCACCTGCATCATTTGCGATAAAGGCAAGCGGAAGGGCTACACCTTTGTACAGAATGTTACATCAGATTCTATTGGTAACATAAAGAACTTTGCCGAGAAGCGAGCACAGTATGGAGAAACGCAGTATGCACCTCTGGCTGAAAATCTGTCAAAGATGTCTGCATCTGATATGGAAAACATCCATTACCACAAAGAATGTTACAAACTCGTAGTGCACAAAGGTATGCTAGAGAGAGCCGAAAAGAGATTTTGTGAAACATCATCTGGTGAATCACAAATGCGACCAGCTAAACTCGGACGTCCATCCTTGGCACATGATGAGGATTCTGTCAGACGTGTTCGCAGGTGTCGCCCAATGGAGCCAAAGACCAAGTCCTGTGCGTTTCTCTGTGATAATCCGACAGATGGAGAATTGCATCTTGTCCTGACAGATACGATGGGGACCCGCTTTCTGGACATAAAAACGAAGACACGTGATGACAAAGTCCGAGCAAACCTGTCACTGTTGCTTGAAGTTGGTGATGCCGCTGTAAATGAAATGTGGTATCACAGAGATTGTTTATGAAATGTTGAACGCCAATGCTATTCTTTCAGATTTGATTGTACTGGGGTCGATGATAATATCACCAAGCATATGTGTGACATTGAAATTGTAAATGCAGTCAAATGTTCGCTCTCGTCTGGTGCTGTTCTAAGTATGAATGATGTTAATTATGAGTATCTGTCAACTTTGACTAAACATGGTGTTAGTGTGGATAGCTCCGACTTCAAACGCCACCTAAAAAGTTTGATAACAGAAAATATCAGTACTGCTGAATTTGTCAGGCCCCATCGACTCAATGAAAGTGAGCATCTCATCAATAGTAAAACCCTTTCAGTTGCTGTTTGTAAAGCAGTACCCCAAGATTCGGGGGAAACACTTAGCGACATTGTTAGAGTTACTAAGTTGCTTCGTGATGAGTTGTTGAATTGCAAAGATAAGTGGCACTTCACTGGTAACATGCCATTTGAAAATCCACCAATGGTAGCTCTGCTTTCTTTCTGAAGCAGCTACTCTTTGGCACAAATGCACACTTTGTTTCTAGTAAGCGGGATGGAGCCATAAAGAACACCGTCAGCATTGTATCACAAGTACTTGTGCAAAATGTAAAGAGCGTCAAGCAAGTTCGCCATTAGCCGAAGTCAGATGTTGGATTTGTGTCACACACAAAGACACCGCTGAACATTGGCTTGGCACTCTCTGTACACAACAAAGTACGCAGCAAACAGCTTGTCAACTTCTTTTGATGGTCGAGAGAGTGAAATCCACTGATGACACTGGTGTCATCGATGCAGCAAGACAAGGAACGTCAACGCGAGACATGTATGTGTGGTACCCAGACACAGATGTGTTTGTGTTGTTGATAGATCTTGTTACCAACCACACCATCCCAGGACAATTGAAGATGTTAACTGGCAGAGGGAAATTCTTCCGGACAATTGACATCAAAGAGAGGTGCACTGCGATTGGAACGGAGAAGTCAAAGGCTTTGATAGGACTGCACAACTTCACTGGTGCGGATTGGGGTGGAAAGTTCTTCAGTATATCGAAGAAAGCGTGGATAACCAAGTTCCTGCAACTACCTTCAAGCAGCAAGATTATCAAGACTTTCCAGATCTTTGGATGTCCAGACAGTCTTCCTGAAGCTGATGTTGTCAATGTCGAGACGTTAGTCTGCAGTATATACTCCAGCAAAAGTTTGTGCGTCACATTGCCAGATCTTTGATGGAAGCTGTTCAAGGTCAAGAACTTGGAGGGTGAAAAGCTTCCACCGATGCGAAGCACTCTGAAACCTCACAGACAGCGTGCCAACCTGATGTCCAAAAGAGACAAAACCTACCAAGAACCAAGGCCAAAGAACCTGCTCCCAGAGGGCAATGGATGGAAACTAAATGACGACAAAAACCTTATACCAGTACAATGTCTCGAAAAGCCAGCACCACGTGTAGTACTTGAACTAGTTAAATGTGGATGCAAAGGTGCGTGCAAAGAGAAAGTGAACTGTTCATGCCATAAAATCGCTTGCCATGCACAGCATTATGCAAATGCACCGACTGTGGAAACGTGAATGACTACAGTATTTGTGACGAAGATGACATGTAGCCAATCAGTTAGCCAATGTATTAAGATCAGCAAATGACCCAATATGATTCATTTAAGATTCTACATTCATTTAGTCTATTGTTAGTATTCATCTCGATGTTGAGTGGAGTAATTACTGGTGGTAAAAGGTGGTATGAATGGTGATGATTACAGAAAAGTATATTTTTATTTCCTTTATTTGTATCAGTGCTATGAACTCATGTCATGAATATTACATGTTTTATCATATAATACATTTGTCCTTTTTTCATATATATATGTATATATATATATATATATATATATATATATATATATATGTATGTATATATATATATATATATATATATATATATATATATATATATATATA
>NC_140974.1:75371785-75426785 GCF_056783735.1 Eptatretus burgeri | reverse complement strand
TAAAATCTTCTAGTCACGGATGACTTATTTCTGCATTGGATACTTATCTGGGAAGAACATACTTCATAAAATATTGCTACGTTACTATCATCGATTAGGCCTAGCATTCATTTATTGTACATATATTAAGTTAGAATTGTTTTATAGTAGGAGACAATCAAAGGTGCTGAAATGGACAAAATCTTAACCTGGTTCAAAGAAGGCGGATATCGTGGTTCACATCCTCTGCATATACAAGTAATATATTTGTTAATACATCAATAATTATTCAGGATATCAACTAAATATTTGGTATATAAATGAATGATGATATGCGGAAGGCACCTGATTTTTTTCATAATTTTCCAATTAATATTTTAAAAGATAAAAATAGTTATAACTATACTAGCGTTTTCATTTCGGGCGATAAACTGCGAAATGACGGTACCCCCCTTTAAGGCCCCACAAAAACCCAAATTCCCAAAAGTAAAATTGCCACCCAAGTTTTTCTGTTTACTAACACCCTATAGATGGCATTTAAACAATAAAATCGCTTTTGGCAAGCAATTCCCACGGCATGACACGGTGAACCATACTAATACCCCAAAGGAACCTCCATGCCAAATATCAGCATCCTCGTACACATATTAAATGAATGGCAAGCTTCTAAATAACTTGCACCAAAAACTTTAACATTTTCACGCTCACGCTGATGCTGACGCTCACGCCGGGGGTATCGCTATAGCTCTCTGTTCTTCGAACAGGCGAGCTAAAAACGCGATAAAAATTCTCAATGGACTAAAATTCCAACTTCCGTCACAACTGTAGTTTGGTTTGTGTAACTTATTGGCATTGCCTCATAAGACACTTAATAAGACGTGTTAAGTACAAAAGCTGTTTGTGTCTGGCACAGGCCTTCAATAGACTGTCCTCACCTGGTTGTCAGGGACTAGTCGCGTGAGTGAGGCAGCACGGCGATGTGAATCTAAGAGGTGTGAGTTTTCAGCCTCGTAGTAACCACTCGGAACCCTGTTGCACATTTCCATCTAAGGGGTGAGAGAAGGGCAGGGTTTTGGTGAGGTTTGAATTTGTGGAGTGAGGGGTGAACATGAGGGATAACTTTAAGATGTATGGAATGGATTGAAAAATTGTGTTGCCTTAAGAAAGACCTAGAAGGCATATTAGCAAATGTAAGAAAATGGGCAAAGCAGGCAGTGCAAACAGATTAATTAGTGATCCTGGAGGCCAACTTTGAGTATTGTGAGAAGCTTTCAGGGCCTTGCCATGCCTGTGGGTCGAGTGCACAAGTCCCTGTGGAATCAGGATCCCAGTCCTGTTCTCCAACCCGTCGCTGTCGGGTGCGTTGAACCATCTCTTGTGCCTTCTGGGTCACCCATGATGTAGAACTGCGCATCTCTGTGCTGAAGAAGTGGAAAAGGAAAGAATAGGAAAGTAATGGGGAGAAGGAGAAAACAAGTAAAAGTAGAAAAGTGACAGAAAAGGTGGTGATTGATAAGGTCCAGCAAATAAAGAATGTGAAGATAGATAAGTGACAAAACAAAAACTACGAAAAACAAATACAGGGAGAATCTTCGTACTGCGTTATGATAGACAAGGCTGGCAGGATGGCCGAGACTAGATGTGCGCACACTCACCTCCAAGCTTTCTAGCCGAGATTCGAATCCCAACTCAATTATAAACGGTCGTCCCGAAGTTTCTTAGGCAGGGTGATTCGTCAATGTGTGTGTGCCGTCCCTTGGATGGATGTTAAACTGGGCATCCCTTCTGCTAGCAATCCTTGGTGGACGTTAAAGTTCCCACGGTGTCCTTTGCGAAGATTAGGTGAGCTATCGTTGGCACCATAACCAAATTACAAATTCCTGCCCACACCATCAGAGGGCACTGCATCAGTGGCACAGCTGCACCCTCTGCCAATGATGTTACCCAGCAGCTTTGTGCTGCATACGAACGAATAAATTATGATAGACCACGACCAAAGGGGAAGGTTCGCAATGGCCACAACTTTTTACAGTACAGGAAACACTCTGATATCACGGGGGGGGGGGGGGGGGGTGAGGTTCCTGGAAAATGCAGCGAAAGTTAAAACCATGAGAGTGGAAACCAAGGGCCAATGGGAACAGGGGTTTCGGTTCCTGGACTTCGAGAAAATATTGAGGAAGATTGACAGGAGCCAGTCATAAACACATTACATTTGAAATAAACATGTAAATATATACATAATACATGTTAGTATTGAAATAAACATGTATGTACAATAAATACAGTGTAAATTAAACAAAAACACACAAGTTTTACCTTTTAAATTTATTCCAAAAGAGCTAAGTGGGTGATGGTAAATATATTGTGTCCGAGTTCGCACTGTACTCTGCCGTAAATAGAACAAGCCGGGAGGAGACGATGGTTCGCGGGTATTATTGAGGAAGCCCTACCGAAAATCCGTCAAAATTGACCAAATCAAATCGGATTTTTTTAAATGTTGTATTTATGGACATTATGCACAGCTTCGAGGAAACGAAATTGCGAGAAAAAATTCGAGAAAAAAAAAAGTTCAAGTGGGCGTGGGATGCCCCTCATACAAAAAGACACAACTAGACCATGATATCTAGCTTGTGTCCAAGTTTCATCAAGATCGCATCAAATGTCACGGAGCTATGCTCTGGAGAGAGTCACAAACAGACAGACAGACAGAGAGACAGACAGACAGACAGACACAAAGAAAATAGTGGTCACTGCTGGCGCCCACAAACCAAAATACAAGACTTGGAGATGATGATGCTGTTGGAGGGGGAGGGTGGAAGCTAGAAAGATGTGGATGTAGAATTTGCGATTAATGTCTGACCATCGGTATCACGACAAAGTCACCTGCTGAATTCCACACAGAAGAATAGTAAAACGATCCTTGGCCACCTTAATCCAGAGCAGATCAGCCATGCTTGGAGAGGAAGGTATGAGATGGCATCCTCCTCCAAAATAACCTTATCTCTTCGGCGTTAAAAACCTGCTCCGACACGAATCCCTTCGCCTCAATTAGATCCATGAGCCATGATTGAACTGGAGCCTTTGGTCCTGGTTGCCTCGTGGAAATGTTGGTAAATCGACAATGGTTTCTCCCTTAAACCGCTCCACTCAAACTTGGAGTAAATACACAATGTGTTCTCCCATACACCGGTCCACTCAAACTTGGAGTAAATACACAATGTGTTCTCTCTTACACCGCTCCACACAAACTCGGAGTAAATACACAATGTGTTCTCTCCAACTCCGCTCCACTCAAACTCGGAGTAAATACACAATGTGTTCTCTCCAACTCCGCTCCACTCAAACTCGGAGTAAATACACAATGTGTTCTCTCTTACACCGCTTCACTCAAACTCTGAGTAAATACACAATGTGTTCTCTCCAACTCCGCTTCACTCAAACTCTGAGTAAATACACAATGTGTTCTCTCTTACACCGCTTCACTCAAACTCGGAGTAAATACACAATGTGTTCTCTCTTACACCGCTCCACACAAACTCGGAGTAAATACACAATGTGTTCTCTCCAACTCCGCTCCACTCAAACTCGGAGTAAATACACAATGTGTTCTCTCCAACTCCACTCCACTCAAACTCGGAGTAAATACACAATGTGTTCTCTCTTACACCGCTTCACTCAAACTCTGAGTAAATACACAATGTGTTCTCTCTTACACCGCTTCACTCAAACTCGGAGTAAATACACAATGTGTTCTCTCTTACACCGCTCCACTTCAACTCGGAATAAATACACAATGTGTTCTCTCTTACCACCGCTCCACTCAAACTCGGAGTAAATACACAATGTGTTCTCTCAAACACCGCTCCACTTCAACTCGGAATAAATACACAATGTGTTATCTCTTACACCGCTCCACTCAAACTCGGAGTAAATACACTGTGTTCTCTCTTACATTGCTCCACTCAAACTCGGAGTAAATACACTATGTGTTCTCTCTTACACTGCTCCACTTCAACTCGGAATAAATACACAATGTGTTATCTCTTACACCGCTCCACTCAAACTCGGAGTAAATACACAATGTGTTCTCTCAAACACCGCTCCACTTCAACTCGGAATAAATACACAATGTGTTATCTCTTACACCGCTCCACTCAAACTCGGAGTAAATACACAATGTGTTCTCTCTTACACCGCTCCACTCAAACTCGGAGTAAATACACTGTGTTCTCTCTTACATTGCTCCACTCAAACTCGGAGTAAATACACAATGTGTTCTCTCTTACACCGCTCCACTCAAACTCGGAGTAAATACACAATGTGTTCTCTCTTACACCGCTCCACTTCAACTCGGAATAAATACACAATGTGTTATCTCTTACACCGCTCCACTCAAACTCGGAGTAAATACACTATGTGTTCTCTCTTACACCGCTCCACCCAAACTTGGAGTAAATACACTATGTGTTCTCTCTTACACCGCTCCACTCAAACCTGGAGTAAATACACAATGTGTTCTCTCTTACACCGCTCCACTCAAACTCGTGGTAAATACACAATGTGTTCTCTCTTACACCGCTCCACTCAAACTCGGAGTAAATACACAATGTGTTCTCTCTTACACCGCTCCACCCAAACTCGGAGTAAATACACAATGTGTTCTCTCTTACAATACACCACTCCACTCAAACTCGGAGTAAATACACAATGTGTTCTCTTACACCGCTCCACTCAAACTTGGAGTAAATACACAATGTGTTCTCTCTTACACCGCTCCACTCAAACTCGGAGTAAATACACAATGTGTTCTCTCTTACACCGCTCCACTCAAACTCGGAGTAAATACACAATGTGTTCTCTTACACTGCTCCACTCAAACTTGGAGTAAATACACAATGTGTTCTCTCTTACACCGCTCCACTCAAACTCGGAGTAAATACACAATGTGTTATCTCTTACACCGCTCCACTCAAACTCGGAGTAAATACACAATATGTTCTCTCTGACACCACTACACTCAAACTCGGCGAAAATACACAATGTGTTCTCTCTTACACCGCTCCACCCAAACTCGGAGTAAACACACAATGTGTTATCTCTGACACCGCTCCACCCAAACTTGGAGTAAATACACGATGTGTTCTCTCTTACACCGCTCCACTCAAACTTGGAGTAAATACACAATGTGTTCTCTCTTACACCGCTTCACTCAAACTCGGAGTAAATACACAATGTGTTCTCTCAAACACCGCTCCACTCAAACTCGGAGTAAATACACAATGTGTTCTCTCTTACACCGCGCCACCCAAACTCGGAGTAAATACACAATGTGTTCTCTCTTACACCGCTCCACTCAAACTCGGAGTAAATACACAATGTGTTCTCTCTTACACCGCTCCACCCAAACTCGGAGTAAATACACAATGTGTTCTCTCTTACACCGCTCCACTCAAACTCGGAGTAAATACACAATATGTTCTCTCTGACACCACTACACTCAAACTCGGCGAAAATACACAATGTGTTCTCTCTTACACCGCTCCACCCAAACTCGGAGTAAACACACAATGTGTTATCTCTTACACCGCTCCACTCAAACTTGGAGTAAATACACAATGTGTTCTCTCTTACACCGCTTCACTCAAACTCGGAGTAAATACACAATGTGTTCTCTCAAACACCGCTCCACTCAAACTCGGAGTAAATACACAATGTGTTCTCTCTTACACCGCGCCACCCAAACTCGGAGTAAATACACAATGTGTTCTCTCTTACACCGCTTCACTCAAACTCGGAGTAAATACACAATGCGTTCTCTCTTAGACCGCTCCAATCAAACTCGGAGTAAATACACAATGTGTTATCTCTGAAACCACTCCACCCAAACTTGGAGTAAATACACGATGTGTTATCTCTTACCACCGCTCCACTTAAATTCGGAGTAAATACACAATGTGTTCTCTCTTACACCGCCCCACTCAAACTCGCAGTAAATGCACTATGTGTTCTCTCTTACACCACTCCACTCAAACTTGGAGTAAATACACAATGTGTTCTCTCTTACACCGCCCCACTCAAACTCGCAGTAAATGCACTATGTGTTCTCTCTTACACCACTCCACTCAAACTGGGAGTAAATACATAATGTGTTCTCTCTTCCACCGCTCCACTCAAACTCGGAGTAAATACACAATGTGTTCTCTCTGACACCGCTCCACCCAAACTTGGAGTAAATACATAAAGTGTTCTCTCTTACACCGCTCCACTCAAACTTGGAATAAATACATAATGTGTTCTCTCTTACACTGCTCCACTCAAACTCCGAGTAAATACACAATGTGTTCTCTCTTACACCGCTCCACTCAAACTCGCAGTGAATACACAATGTGTTCTCTCTTACACCGCTCCAATCAAACTCGGAGTAAATACACAATGTGTTCTCTCTTTCACCGCTCCACTCAAACTCGCAGTGAATACACAATGTGTTCTCTCTTACACCGCTCCACTCAAACTCGGAGTAAATACACAATGTGTTCTCTCTTACACCGCTCCACTCAAACTCGCAGTGAATACACAATGTGTTCTCTCTTACACCGCTCCAATCAAACTCGGAGTAAATACACAATGTGTTATCTCTGAAACCACTCCACCCAAACTTGGAGTAAATACACGATGTGTTATCTCTTACCACCGCTCCACTTAAATTCGGAGTAAATACACAATGTGTTCTCTCTTACACCGCCCCACTCAAACTCGGAGTAAATACACAATGTGTTCTCTCTTACACCGCTCCACTCAAACTCGGAGTAAATACACAATGTGTTCTCTCTTACACCGCCCCACTCAAACTCGCAGTAAATGCACTATGTGTTCTCTCTTACACCGCTCCACTCAAACTCGGAGTAAATACACAATGTGTTCTCTCTTTCACCGCTCCACTCAAACTCGCAGTGAATACACAATGTGTTCTCTCTTACACCACTCCACTCAAACTTGGAGTAAATACACAATGTGTTCTCTCTTACACCGCTCCACTCAAACTGGGAGTAAATACATAATGTGTTCTCTCTTCCACCGCTCCACTCAAACTCGGAGTAAATACACAATGTGTTCTCTCTGACACCGCTCCACCCAAACTTGGAGTAAATACATAAAGTGTTCTCTCTTACACCGCTCCACTCAAACTTGGAATAAATACATAATGTGTTCTCTCTTACACTGCTCCACTCAAACTCCGAGTAAATACACAATGTGTTCTCTCTTACACCGCTCCACTCAAACTCGGAGTAAATACACAATGTGTTATCTCTGACACCGCTCCACCCAAACTCAGAGTAAATACACAATGTGTTCTCTCTTCCACTGCTTCACTCAAACTGGGAGTAAATACACAATGTGTTCTCTCTTACACCGCTCCACTCAAACTCGGAGAAAATACACAATGTGTTATCTCTTACATCGCTCCATCCAAACTTGGAGTTAATACACGATGTGTTCTCTCTTACACCGCTTCACTCAAACTCGGAATAAATACACTATGTGTTCTCTCTTACACCGCTCCACTCAAACTCGGAGTAAATACACAATGTGTTCTCTCTTACACCGCTCCACTCAAACTCGGAGTAAATACACAATGTGTTCTCTCTTACACCGCTCCACTCAAACGCGGAGTAAATACACAATGTGTTCTCTCTGACACCGCTCCACCCAAACTCGGAGTAAATGCACTATGTGTTCTCACTTGCACCGCTCCACTCAAACTCGGAGTAAATGCACTATGTGTTCTCTCTTACACCGCTCCACTCAAACTCGGAGTAAATACACAATGTGTTCTCTCTTTCACCGCTCCACCCAAACTCGGAGTGAATACACAATGTGTTATCTCTTACACCGCTCCACTCAAACTCGGAGTAAATACACAATGTATTTTCTCTTACACCGCTCCACTCAATCTCGGAGTAAATACACAATGTATTGTGTCTTCCACCGCTCCACTCAAACTCGGAGTAAATACACAATGTGTTCTCTCTGACACCGCTCCACTCAAACTCGGAGTAAATACACAATGTGTTCTCTCTTACACCGCTCCACTCAAACTCGGAGTAAATACATAATGTGTTATCTCTTACACCGCTCCACTCAAACTCGGAGTAAATACACAATGTGTTCTCTCTTACACCACTCCACTCAAACTCGGAGTAAATACACAATGTGTTCTCTCTTACACCGCTCCACTCAAACTCGGAGTAAATACACAATGTTTTCTCACACAGTTGATTCATTGATCCCGTAATGGCGGCCCACAGATGCCACATTTTCACTTCTTGCCAACGTATCGAACAACTCGATTTCTTCGCCCAATCTCATAACCTTTCTCTGTCTGTTGGCATGATTAATTTTGTCCATCGTTTTACGTTTGAGTGTCATTATTAACTGTTGTGTGTATACTAGATCTTGTACATCTGGTACTGTAGGATATCCAAATGTCGTTTCCTGTTTGATGATGATTCATTATTAAATTGAGCCTAATTCCCGTATGCTGGTCTGGTTACTGCAATTAGCGGTGTGCGAGAAACAAAAATACGCTCGTAAAGAGAGGTAATCATACACATGGATTCAAACAATGACTAATCTTAACTCACAAACCACGATTGGCCGAAATGATATAAAGCGATAATGAAATCGGAACCCATCAGGTTGTCCACTATAGGTATAGAAACCCGCGATATTTGAGGATTTACTGTGCACAAGTTTTTCGGTGGGGGTGGAGGGGGGTTGAAAAGGTTCGAACAGATCAGAAACACGAGTACATGACATGTCTGCTTTCTAAAACTAGCAAATACAACCCTTCACTTCACTGATGGGGAAATTAAAGGAGGGGGGCAGTAAGAGAGAGGTGAGGGAGAGATGAGGGAAGGGGGGAGGGAGATGAGGGTGGGAAGAGAGAGAGAGTGAGAGAGGAGGAAAGGAGGGGAGAGAAATGAGGGAGAGAGAAGAGTGATGGGTGAACGATGGGGGACTTGGTTCGACCTTCATCTCTTGTATTAACGTACTATATTATAATACCAAGCTTGCACACTAAAAACTCGGCTCGCCGTCACACGATCCCTATGAAATTGCTGTGGAACTTAGCAGACATGCCGACAATGTTTGGGAAGTCTTGGCGTTCCATAGTACCACTTGCATTTTGCACAATGCGTATTTTTGTCATTCCCCGTGTGTGGTCTGTCGTCTGCTACCAGCTATGTTGTATTGCTATCCCGTGCATGTGCACGAGTATCGCTAGTATAATAATATTTCTAGTGTGCTTAAGATGAACAATGAACTTGTTGTACCTTTGTCTGTTAACAGGGGAATTAGACAAGGTTGCCCTCTTTCCGGGTTGCTTTCGGCTCTCTCCATCGAACCCCCTACTGGTTTCTTTGCGCCGTAAACTAACAGGGGTTAGTTTGTCCCAGCTTGAACGGCCCATCAAGGTACTGGCGTACGCCGAAGATGTGTGTATATTCGTGCAAGATATAAATGACATTAACGTCGTTCGTTAGTGTTTATCCTTCTTCGAAAAGGCTTCTTAAGCCAAAGTAAATTGGGACAAAATGAGCGCCCTTTGACTCGGTCCATTGTGCTACTTGGCACCAAGACTTCCTGCTCCACTGCCATGGGCCAATGATGGTGTGAAATACCTTGGAGTTCCTAGGTAATAATACCACAGTAGCAAAGAATTGGGCTGGTCTGCTCGAGTTTGTTGAGGGTAAACTGCAAAAATGGAAAGGTCTGATCACACAACTGTCATATCGTGGAAGGGTCTTGGTCATCAACAGACTGGTGGCCTCTACCTTATGGCACAGGTTCTTCATGCTGCATCCTCCAGCAGTGTTGCTTCAACAGCTCCAGAAGTGCTTCGTGTCCTTTTTCTGGGACGGAAAACACTGGCTGCGACCTGGGGTCCTCAGTTTACCACTGACCGATGGAGGCCAAGGCCTGGTCGAAATAAAGAGCCGACTAATGGCCTTTCGACTCTCGGTTGCTCTTCGCATGCTATACAGGCGACCACCATGACCACCATGGGTCAACGTCGCTCGTCACCTTTTGCAACAGGCTGGGAGGCTTGGCTATGACCACTCTCTTTTCCTGATGGACCTTTCCAAAATCGACACATCCCCCCTCTCTGGTTTCTATCAGAGCATGCTAAATGCGTGGCAAGCTCTGACAATAGCAAGAGCTTCACATTCTTACACGAAACAAATGTTTCTGGAAGAACCTTTGTTCTCAAACTCCTTTTTCCATGATATTCCTGCTAATGGATGTTTTACTCAACGCTTTATCGACAAGGGCGTTAAATCTGTCGCAGATCTTCTCAGCCCAAACGGCAGCTGGATCGCAGCTGATGCATTGGCAAGCCTGGTCGGTGTGCGATCCTCTCGAATCGTGGCACGCATATTATGGAGTGTGCTTTGGACATACACACAGCTCGCACCTGCTTGAGAGCAGGACCAGCAAAGCAATGAACAAAATACACATCGAATACCTTCTCTCTCTGCCTTTCCTGAACTCGTATGCAGTTTTCTCTTGCCAGCTCTTTCCCTTGTCCCCCTTTTAGTGTAGGCTTTCAGAAACTAAAAGACCTTTATTTGGGTTGTGTAAAATTTCTTTTACAACAGCAAATAACACAGCAAAAAGTTCGATGGAGAGACCTCTTACCTTGTTCTCCCCCTTATTTTCCTAACTGGAAAGGTTTTTATCCCCCCCCCCCCTGTACCACCATTACATGGTGACCTCCAATGGAGACTAGTACACTGGATCCTTCCTTCTAATCACTTGTTACACCGTTTTTCAAATCTGTTTGTAGATGAATGTCCCTTTTGTAAGAAATCTGAAAACCTTTTTCACATCTACGTTGAATGCCAACGGTTGGCACCTTTATTTATCTTACTTCGGAACTGTTTTGTGAGGTTTGGTTTGATTTTTAACACTTGTGTGTTCATCTATGGATTGGATATCCAATGCTGTGTTGGCCAATTTCCTGCTTGCTCAGCAAAGATGGCAGTATATTAGTCAAGGAAAAGAAAACTTGATGGTGTTGGAGTGAATGATGAAGATGCTTTGTTTTTGTTCCAAAATCTTGTAATAAGTCGTGTTCAATTGGATTTTGCTTTCTTTTCAATAACTGGAAGATTACTGGAGTTCGAATCAAAATGGTGTATAAAGGAAGTTATTTGTAAAGTCCGAGAGGAATGTTTATCTTTTTGTGAAATGTTTCGTATATAATCCCCCGATTAACCTTTTTATCTTCAGAAATCGTTTCTTTGTTTTTTTATTTCTCTGAAATGAAAATGTGACTCCCATTTTGGGGCTTTCATTTCTATTTTTATAATAAAAAGATTCAAAAGTCAAGTCAGTCAGTCTTTCTCTTTCTCTCTTTCTCTTTCTTCCCCCTCCCCCGTTAATTTTTTTTTTCATTCGCTGGTTGTGTTCAATTATAGCCCGTAAACTCACCATCAATTTATCTTTCCTTCTTCATGAGCTTTGCTCTTGTAGAGCAAACAGCAGCAGGTATAAACAAATACCCTCTTCCAAGAATGAATCGACTAGCCCTCGTATAAACATCAATCATGGGTCGCATGTACCGTTTTCTTTTTTGCGTTTCTTTTGTTTCTTTGCAATAACTTATGATCATTGGACCATACATAAGAAGGGAATTAAAACTTGGCATTTCTTGGACTCTTGTAGCTCATTCAGAGAGATTTTTGAATGAACCTTATACCTTGAGGCTTCATTAGCAGCAGGAATACAAAAAAACAGTTAACGTATCAAGCTTTTGCAAAAATCCATGAGCTGGAAGGCACCATGAATACAAAGGCGTGAAGATTGTTGTTTTTAAAAAGCTTTTACTGGCAATGCCAGAAAGAAACAAAAGGTAGAAACAAAAGTCACAATGCAAGTTGAAAGCATAGATTAGAAATCAAGTGAACATAGACGAATAAATACAAAGGAGAAAACCCAAAAATTACTCCATAAAATGCAATTTGCATATTATTAGCAAAATGAGTCCATTGAGCAACCACATGCATGATGAAAGGATGAAAGGTAGGTTGAAAGAAGATAAAGAAAAAGATGTGAGGAAACGATGCCATCTGTATTCATTTTAAAGCTTTAGATTGGAACATTGCATGTTGTACGTCAAATAAAAACCTTCGTCAGTGAATGCTGTAATGCTAGGCTGCCTTAGTGGAGCCATAAACACATTCTGTAAAATGATTGGTGCGTGTAGATATAATTGCGAGGTTGTACTTGTATGACTTGATGCATTGAGGGACTCACGTGCAGTTAGGTTGTTCGAGAAGGGCATGACAAGGCTGCAGATCATTAAGCCGTGATACAATGGGGGAGGATCCCAAGTCCAACCCTCCCATTCTTTGAAAAAGTGAGCGGCCCTGAAAGGACGAAGAGGTAGAAGATGGCATAAACAATGCAGAGTGGCACACACACACACACACACACACACACACACACACACACACACACACACACACACACACACACACTAGAAGGGTACTTGGTAGAGCGTATACTTCCACCAGGCTGATCAGTTTACGTTTTGCATCCCAATGATCGGCCGGGTCTGGATTCGGACCTGAACTGAAATTTAATTTTCTCGTTCTCGTCCCCTAACTAACTCTCATCCACCAAGTTTCGTCCAAATCCGTCCATAACCTTTTCAGATATTGTGCTGCATATCGTTTTAGCCCTATCATTCAATAGTGAAGGATCACTTAAAAAAATCTCAGATCCGGATTCGGATCTTCATCATAACCGAATCAATTCTTCCTAGTTACATACCCAACCTGCCCCACCAAGTTTTGTTCGAAACCGTCCACAGCTTTTTGAGATATTTTGTTTACAAACAAACAAACAAACAAACAAACAAACAAACAGACAGACAGACAGACAGACAGACAGACAGGAGTGAAAACATAACCTCCATCCACTCTCGGTGGGTGGAGGTAAAGATACATTGGGATTGACATAAAGACAGACCTGCTGCATGGCTGCTTGCTGCTGCATTTGCAGTTTTTTGTTCTTGTTGTGTCTGTAATAGTCGTAGATCATCATGGCAGCATACACCTTACCGACTGTTAGATCGATGGCTAAGGGGAGCAGAGGTAAAGAAAACGAGAGGGTTAAAAGGAGTGGCAGGTTACAACAGGGTGGTGTGAGCAAAATAGGATAAACTACAAATAAAACATAAAAAAACATGCAAGAACGAGTGGTTCCATTCAGGGTACAGGTGGAGATGTGTGGCTGGGGTTGTGTGACCTGGCATCACCTCGGATCATCTTGAATCTGATAATTAATGACTTAGCCGAGTCTGTGCAAGGAGATCATTTGCCTTTGCATGCAGATGATGAAAGCCATGTTTTATGATGAAAGCATGCAGATTATTACAGAGAGGAAAAAGGTTGTGTATTGGAAATTTTACAAACAAAAACCATGTCAGGAGAAATAAGACAAACACACGTGAAAAAGATGGTTGTTAAGGGAATTTACCACGGTATGGTGGTACCAGCAGGTCCAGCGTCTTATGGGAGACATGTGGCCATATTGCAAGCATCTCCTTCCTCAGATCACTGTCACATTTGAATTTATCTGCCCCACCTGGTAAAACGAAACAAGAAACAGTGTTCAAAGGATTGATATCAAAAAGTATTGGAAACAGTCCATCCTTTAAGTATTTTTATTTATCTTTATTTAACCTTGAGGAGTTTTTTTATATATTTTTAATATATGGTCAAGGGCTCATGAAAGAGCGAGGACACAGACCAGAGTGGGGGTGGTGGAAGGGGTGGGAGTGGTTTAACAGGTGTAGAAAAGATCATGATTTTGGATTGGGGCTGACTTGAGATAATGGTGAACTGCTGTCTTGAAGACCTGGAGGGAAGAATGAGATTGAAGAGTGTGTGGAAGGTGGTTCCACGGGTGGGAAGAAAATAAGAATAAATGTGTGGAGGTGAGAAGTGGTTCTGGATTCAAGCAGTTTCACTAGGACGGGGTTGCTGGTGCACCGCACACATCCTGCACATACCTTGGGGGACAAGCACGGAGAGGGCAGAGGGTGCAAGTCCAGAAATGAGGCAGAAGAAGCCAGAGAGACCACCGACCTGTCGGCAATGGCAAAGTGATAGGTAGGTCAATACACTCAGCTTCATTGCGAGATATTCCAATAATCTTGAAAGCCTTTGTTTCCACAGCGTCAAGTTGAGAAAGATGTGAGGCGGGGAAGCCAGCCCAGAGGGGAGTGCGGTACTCTATCAAGCTGTGGATGAAAGCGTTGAAGGTGGATAGGAGCTTAGGTGTGCCAACGAAGGACTTTGCATGATGGAGGATGCTCAGTCTGGATCTGGAATGTGGAGGATCTGGCTTTGGAGGCCAACTTTGAAATGTGGCTTGCCCAAGAGAGATCATGGCTGAGAGTGAGACCCAAGAGTTTTGGTGACAACTTCTTTGAGAGGGTTGTTGAGAAAGTTGATGGGAGGGTTTGCGGTACGGTCCTTTCGGAGAGAGTGTGTGTGGGGGATTTCTCAGAATTGAAAGACATATTCCAAGTGTTTGACCAGTTTGTGATTTTGTCAAGGTCTGAGGGAAGGGAAGAGGATGCTGTCCATCTGTCAGAAAGATGAGGGATATCATGGCAGAGAATGGAGTCATCAGCAAAGAGATAAAGAGGATTTTCTTGAGAGTCAGTGAGATCATTGATGAATATTAGGAATAAGATGGAGCCAAGAACACTGCCTTGAGGTACTCCAGCTTTGACAGGGAGAGGATAAGAAAGGATTCCGTTGAGAGGCACATGTTGGTTACGAGAGTGGCAGAAGTCAGTAATCCAAGAGTGGAGTTGGCCTGAGCAGACATCAGAAGCAGACAGTTTGGAGAGCAAGGCAGGATGCCAGACCATTTCAAAAGCTCGAGACATGTCCAGAGAGACGGCCCTGATCTCATGTCTGATATTGAAGGCCTCCATCCATTGTTGGGAGAGTAGAAGCAGCATGTCCAAGGTCGAGTGACCAGGTCTGAATCCAAATTGATGATCTGAGATGATGCTGTTGGAGAAAAAGAATTATTTTATGTCAACTGTGGGAGGAAGGGGAAAATATTCCAGAGACAGACTTGACAAAGCAACACCAGGTTTTAGAGGAGGAAGACAAGTTTGAAAGCTCATTCTTGAGATTGGACAGATGTTGTTTTCTGGCTTTCCTGAGAGTAAGCACACTTGTTGTGGGCTTTGTGGAATGATCTCAGGTTGCATTCAGTCGGATTTGCCTTCCAGGAGGAGAATGCAAGTTGTTTTAAAGCACCTGCCTCAGCACAGGATTCAGAGTACCAAGTGTGGGAGGATGGATAAGATAATCAAAGACAAGGTGGAATGAATCTATGCATAAAAGAGAGTAGGTTTCTGTGAAAAAATTCCCAGGTTGAATCAAAATAAGAGGTGGTGGATATCGCTGACCAGTCCTGAAGTGTGATGGTTGCTTGCAGTACCTGCCATTTTGCCTGAGTGAATTGCCAGACTCACTGGTGCTGAGGCTGTTCTCTGAGAATGGCCAGAGAGATGTTGCCCTTCACAAGCACGTGATCAGTTTAGCCAATTGGGGCAGAGGACGAGCAAGATACATTGGTGGAGAAGTTGGTCATCACCAAATCCAGAAGTGAAGATTTGCCATTTGGAGAAATCCGGATTGGTAATTTCACAGATTGAGTCGGTCCCATGGAGTCACAGAAGTCCTTCGCAGAAGTGCGATGGCTGGTGAGAGAAGTACCAACACCCAGCCAATTAGCAATGGTGACAATTTAAATCACCACATTTGAGGAAGAGATAGTTGGGATGAATGATTACAATTTAGTCCATGTTATTTGAGAGAGATGTCGATGGAGTCATCAGTGTTGGGAGGATAGTACAACACACAGACAAACATGGGGTGGGAGTGGAGGGAAAGTCACAGCTAGAGGTACTTCTGGTGTTTGGGAGGTGTAAGAGCAGTAAGCAGAGAGTGAGAAATGAAGTTTTTGATGTACAGTGTAACTCTGCCACCAGGACGGGATTTAGTTCAATCAAACCGGAGGAGACAATAGCCAGAGAGACACACTAAGGAGTAAAGGATGCCCTGTGGGAGGAAGGATTCAGTTAAATAGATGATGTCTGGTTTATCAGCAGCAACCTGGATTGAGAGATGTCAGGTTGGAATGGAGGCCCTGGATGTTCGAGGCCCACACAGTTCGGGACGGGGAGAGGAGCTGCTAATAGGACGTAGGGATGTGGAAAGTAGCAAGGAGAGGATGTGGGGCAGGATGATGTCAGTGGGGAGGAGGCGAAGCTGTGAGGGGCAGGGACGAAGCTGGGAGGGGTGGTGCGGGGGGTGGGGGCTGAGAGGAGGCAAGATGAGATTGAAGTTGAGAGGGGGACAGGATAAGGGGGGAGCAGATGGGGGGAGGGGGGTGATGCCACTGACATGGAGGGGGTTTAACACCATGAATGGACATGAAGGGGAAATGTTTGTGGTGTGCACACAACCTTTGCAAAATGGATGTCTCAGGATTCCCAGACTAGACAACCTGAGACAGACTTCCTGGGTTGGGTGATGATGAGAATGTGTTTGGTTGAAGGCACAGAGGAAAATTTGGCTGTAAGTGAAAGAGGAGGCTGGATGAACTAAGTGTTTTGGCATGAGGAGGTTTTGCAAAATTAGCCTCATCAAAGAGAAAAGGAAGAGATTTTGATGAAGAAGAATGAATGGGTTCTTCATGATGGAGTAATAAGCAGAGTAAAGCACTTCAAGATACATTTTAAGAAACATTATTTTTAATATTGTGAAGTAAAGAGGATTTAAGAAACAGAAATGTTTTATTCAGTTTGGGGATATTGTGAAGAAGGGATAGGAAAATGGGATAGGAGGGATAGGAAAATGGGATAGGAGGGAGAGGAGGGATAGGAGGGATAGGAAAATGGGATCAGGAAAAGGGATAGGAGGGATAGAAGGGATAGTAAGGTGGGATCGGGAAAAGGGATAGGAGGGATAGAAGGGGTAGTAAGATGGGATAGGAGAGATAGGAAAAGGAGGAACTGAAAACTGAGATTGGGGTTTGGATTTTTTTTTCTGATGTTGTTTTTGTTGAGTTCCCCCCCCCCCCCGAGTACCCCTCCCCCATCCTCTTTTATTCGAGTGAAGAAGGTGAGATATTTTGTTTGTATGTTTGAGGAATGAAGGGAAATGGATTAAGCTGAGGGATCAGAACTAACAATAACTGGAATAAGAGGAGCGAAAACGATGCAAAAAAAACTCAATTCGGGAGATGAATTAAAAGATTCGACACAGCAGGATATGGTTTGGGACAGAAAAAAATGACAAAAAAGCACGAACAGCAAAACAGGAATAAAATGGAAACGGCAAAACAGAACATAAATGGTTGGGGGAACTTTGCTTTGAAGAACTCGTTGGAGAGAGTCATCCACACCGATCAGTCATCCACGTCAAAGCATTTAAAAATGCATATTTTTGTAACATGTTTCTGAAAAGTGTTTATACCTGAAGGAACAGCTTCCATCTTATATACAGCTTACAGTTAGTTGTTCAAGGTAGGGTAGGGTGAAAGTGTAGGGACACCTGCCTTTGGCTATCTTGATATCCAGTGCGGTACGGATCAATGCCATGAGAGTGGTGGAGAAATGCACTGTATTATCCTCAGCTATCGGCATGTCCATGCGTACAAGCCTCTGTAAGACATGGAAAAAGAAAAGGGACACTGTAGATGGATGAGTTAACAGTGATTCACCCAGTGATGAACCTGATTGTATTAAATGTGCATGGTCTCAGATCAATGTCAGAAAGAGTAAGAAAATCGTATAAAGTTGTACAAGGTCATCCAGAAATAGACTATTCCAAGTTGCTAAGGAGGGTGAAGGGGGGGGGGGAGAGTGTGGGATTTCCAAGTCATGTGTAATGCCATGAAAATAGGATGTAAATGCTGAAGATTAAGGTACTCTCAGGCTTATCACAATTAAAACTATGTCACTCAGGAGAGCGCATACCTCCGCCCCGTAATGCCTGATCCACGAGAACATATCGGGCCCAATGTATTTTTGAAATATCATGCTATACAGTACAATATCGTTTTTGGCCCAACCTTTCAATGGTGAAGAATCACTTTAAAAATTAAATAAATCTCGTATCCAGATCCGAATTCGGATCTTCATCAAAATCGAATCAATTCGTTCTTTTTGAGATATCGTGCTATATATCGTTTTTGGCCCAACCTCTCAATGGTGAAGAATCACTTTATAAATTCTAGTAGTTGGATCCGGATCCAGATCTGCAGCAAAACATAATCAGTTCGTCCTTGGCACACCCAACCTGTCCAAAAAATTCCATCTGGATCTGTCCTATCCACAACTTGAGATATATAGCATGCAGACAAACGGTCAGACAAACAAACAAACAAACAAAAGAAGATGTCATGCAGAACACAACACTTACAAAATCCATAAAACAAATTTGACCTCAAAAATAATTGGTGGTTGAATTCAATGACCAAATATGCAAATCATCTTCAAATTTCAAGTGAATCAGATGAAAATTGACAATTTTAGAAATTTGGCCGATGTTGACCTTTTGGTCCATGTTGAACTTAAAAATAATTGGTTGAATTCAGTGACCTGAAATATAAATCCTCTTCGAATTTCAAGTCAATCGGATGAAAATTGAGGATTTAAAAAAATCTCGCTGAAGTTGTTGACCTTTGGCCTATTTAGACGTTTTAACCTCAAAAACAATAGGCTTCTTCCTTATGATAAACTCTACAATTTGGTGAAGTATCGTGAAGATCGATTTAAAATTGTGACCTGAATGCGAAAAATAGACAAACAGACAGACAGACAGAATTACAAAATCGACTGACCAATATACTTGAAAAATGTTTGATTTTGCAAGTAACAGACAGAAAGGGGTGAAAATATAACCTCCTCACCCTCGGTGGCAGAGATAACTAGCTCAGGTGTAACCAGTCACCTTCAAAATCACACAACCAGTTAATTGCCTTCCACCTGTGTTAACCCTTGGAGCACAGTCAAGACAATCATTCAGAAGTGGAAGGTGTATGATAACACGAAGACCCTGCCGAGATCAGGCTGCCCCTCCAAACTGGATGACCAAGCAAGGAGGAGACTGATCAGAAAAGACATATGTATAGATATGTCTATACATATCTATAAATCTGTACATATATATATATATATATATATATATATATATATATATATACCTATATGTGTCTATATAGATGTATGTATATATATATATTATATATATATGCATATATATATATATATATACATATATATATATATATATATATTATATATATAAATCTGTACACAAATATATATATATATATATATATATATATATATATATATATATATATATATATATATATATATACATACATATATATATATATATACATACATACATATACATATATATATATATATATATATATATATATATATATATATATATATATATATATATATATTGTTGTGGTTGAGGAAATTCGCAAACCACCATTCAGGTCCCGTAGGTGAGATATCTCTGTAAGTACATGTGTAGTTAGCCCCAAACCCGTTGTTTAGAGGGAATAAATGTGATTCATTCGGGCTGCGACCCTTTAAGATAGCCGTTTTTCTGTTCTATCTTTATTTTGAACCAACCACGTCTCAACCGCCATCACACAACAACCACCAAC
This sequence comes from Eptatretus burgeri, assembly GCF_056783735.1. Taxonomy (NCBI): domain Eukaryota; kingdom Metazoa; phylum Chordata; class Myxini; order Myxiniformes; family Myxinidae; genus Eptatretus; species Eptatretus burgeri. The sequence goes on along the minus strand of NC_140974.1, from coordinate 75,407,009 downwards.
CGCAACGCCGCTTCACAACAACAACAACAACGCCAACAGCCACGACCTTTACCTTCACAGCACACCATTCCGCAACCATCGCATCACCGCCATTCCAAGCGTCACCGTGGCCAGGGACCGCCACTTTAGACCCTCCACCACCTTCACCTCTCCTTCTGCGGCCATTCCCGCGCTGCTTGTGAACGCCGAGCGTCAGGCTATCCTGGCCTCGTGCGGGACGCGCGCCGAGCCACGGGTGCAAGAAGCGGCCTTTCCGAGGAGAAGTCGGATCAGGAATGATACACGCCCACTTCTGATCCGTCCTATCAGCAAGCGCGGGGCGATCTGGCCCCGCCTCCAGTCGCGTCGGAGTAGAATCGATATATGCAAATTCGAGGATCAGGGGAGGTTCACGCCCACTTTTCCTCCGTCCAATGGGCGAGCGTGGCTCCGCCCCCGAGCTCATCCTGATCCGGAAATTTGCATATGGGTTCTCCTGCCGTACTATAAAGCGCCGAGCGCGGGGCGAATTCAGTCAGTTTTGGGCTCGGGCGAGTTGGAGAAGTGTGGCAGCGGCAGAGTTTTGGGCTCGGGCGAGTTGGAGAGGTGTGGCGGCGGCGGAGTGTGGCAGCAGCAGTCAAGACGGGTCTGGAGGAGAGTCAGTCTGTCGGGGTTCGGAGTCTGTCGGGGAGCTGCAGAGAGGGGAAGCCGGGAACGCGGTCGAGGTCGCAGTGGAGTCGCTCGTCGCGGGACCCAAGCAAGCCAGCTATCCTCTTTCCCCAGAGCATCAACAATTCCCCCCTCTTCCCCCCCCCCCGCGCTGAGATAGTGCGGAAAGGGGGCCCCGTTCCCACCCCATTCCAAGCAGTGCCAACGAAACCCACGGAGGAGCGCGGAGTCGGGGCACCGCCGCCACATTTGCGGCTCATCACAAGACGGGTAGGCTCCGCCCGGTCTCGCGCCCACAGGCCCCGTCTGCCCCCTTGTCTTTGAGGGTGGCCCTTTTGCTTTTGAGTATACGTGTTGTCGGCGCCGTCTGTAAAGTAAAACTGTGTAAGTGTTGCCGTGTGCTCGCGTAGTCTGTAGTAGATCTGCATTGTTGTGTTTCTTTTGTTACATTTTCTTTTGGTGCATAATTGTTGTAATTGTATATGTGTGCTTTCCGTGTGCCGCGGAATAAATGTGCCTCATGTTGAACTGTTTTTCCCGTTTCGCTTCGTCTTTTCTTTAATTGAATCTCCATCTTACTTCACGTAAAGGGTTGGTAGTGGGCTAAATACGCCCGATAATTAATCGGAACCGTCGAGGTTGACGATAACACCGCTCGGTTATCCCGATAGTACGGAACGGGTCGCTTAAAGTGGCCCGTGTCCAGAGTCGACCTGCGGCGAGGTGCGATCGCCCGGTCTACCCTCCGTGTGGGTACTTAGGTAGGTCGAATTTGGCGAACAACCCGATCCCACGCGGGGGGGCCGATTGGCACGATCGTGGTGAGGCCGAAAGGCCCACCCGTGACTAGTTCCCGGCGTTAGTCCGAGAGGGTCACGACAGAATTGTCTGTGTGGTGGGCGACATGCCGCGATTCGAATTACGTGGCCGCTCGCACGCCGGCGGGCGCGAATTCGCAACAATATATATATATATATATATATATATATATATATATATATATATATATATATATATATATATATATATATATATATATATGACAAGGTGCTGAGAATAACCCAAGAGTGACAGTTCAGAAGGAGGTAAATTTACCTGGAGTGACAGTTTGGGCAGCCACATCTCCATTAGGGATAATTGGACCCTTTTTCTTTGAGGGATCTGTCACTGCAGAAATTTACCTGTATATGTTGCAAACCTTCTTTTGGCCCAGGGTACAAGATCAGGACTGTTATTTCCAGCATGATTGAGCTCCACCTCATTATGGACGTTGTGTTCGTCAGTGGCTTGATGAAAACTTTCCCAGAAAGTGGATCGGCCGCATGCTCGAAGGTCCGATCGAGTGGCCGGCACGCTCTCCAGACCTTACACCTCCAGATTTCTTTCTTTGGGGGCTCATGAAAGACCTTGTTTATCGTGAAAAGCCTCGTACCATTCAGGAATTGAAGGCTCAAATCACTGCAAAGTTTGAGGAAATTGATATCGAACTCTGCAGACGTGTGTGCCGCTCTGTGCCTGCTCGGCTGGAATTGTGCATCAATCACGAGGGAGGGCACTTTGAAAATTGCAAGTAAAACAGCTTGGTACAGGTCCGTAATAATTTTTTCTTGAATAAACGGTTAGATAAACATGTCATTCATTTATTTCTACCTTCTTGTACACTGTAATACAAATGGCAAACAAACAAAATCAACTGACAAAAATTGGGCGCTACTTCTGACTCACCCTGTATATAGATACACACACACATACACACACATACACACACATACACACACACACATTCCAATCGTACCTCATGGCTGCAATGGTGAGCATCAGCCACAGATTATGTTTCACACACGTAATACACAAAGACCAACAGTCTGCATGCCACTCAGATGATTGTTCCCGCTAATGGAAACCCATAAACCAGAAGGCACTTGTGATCGGCGGAGAAATCAACATGTGTGGAGCATGACAACTGTACTCCTGAAATCCAAGCTGAAATCCAATTACGAAGAAAGGCTCATCATGAAACTTGAAGGCAATGGTGTGCTGAGCAAGTGGAACACTGCAGATGATCATTACATTAGTGCTCAAACTGCAATGACCACTGCAGTGGATGATCAAACCAGACCTGTTGTGGTCATAATCATCGACACTGGTTTGTTGGTCATGCTTATTGTGTAGGCCACAGCTGGTATGGACCTGCATATACTCTTTAGACTTCACCCAATATCTTGTCCACAGCATTCAGGAAATCCAGAAATCCATCAGTTCCACAGTCAAGACTCATCTCATGTTCAGACAATGCCATTACAGGTTGTGACATGGTTTCAGCCCGACACAACATGGAGAAAAATATGGTTCCCTGTTACACCTGTTACATATGGTTCATTGCTCCAGAACTGGAAGGCTGCCCATTTTTGATCGTGAAGAGGAGGACTTGAGGAATGTTGGGGGGGGGGGGGCTGAATTCATTTTCTCAGCCAGGCTCGACACATGATGAAGTTGCATGTGCAGGTGAGCTATTTTGCCTGAGGTTGTATCGGGTGGTTCGGTGTACCTCGCTAGACAAGCATCGTTACATATGGTACACATGAGGTGAGCCAGCAGAAACTCAGCTTCCTCAGGTCAGGTCGGGTCAGATCATATCTGTGAGTAGCTTCATGTACCAAGTAAACCTGGACTAACATGTTTCATGGTCAGGTTGTCAGCGACAGGATTGGGGCAAAGCTTTTGGGACCCCCATTCTTTGTTGATTGGAGGAAAATCATGGATTGGAGGACTTTCCGAGGTCGAGTTGTGGTGGTGTGTGTTGGGATGGTGTTGAGGTGGACGTCCAACGTCCAACTCAATTTAACATGAGGCTGTACCTTCAGATGAGTGCCTGAAATGTCCTCACATGAAGAGATGATCACCACCTATCTCTGCTATCATTTGAGCACCAGCATTTGAACATCGGTAATGCAGCAGTCTTTGAGGTTTAGAGACTGGATAGTGGTGAGATCATGGCGAATGGTTATTCCTCCTACTGGTCTGGTCACTGATTGTTACCATGCCCAAAGAGTTGCTGTAACTGTGTCAAACAAGCTGACTCCCATGATAACTGAGATAACACTGGTCAATGAGTGTATAATGAGACTAAGGACTCGTCACTCCATGGGTGTCATTTCCCTGATCTCTGTAGATGCTCTGACTGAGGCGAGAGATCTCACTCTGAAGGAGGTATTCTATGCCGCACTCCAGTCTGTGCTTGATCAGTGCCCCGGACGAGATACTCTTCTAATCTTGGGGAATTTGAATGCGTCGACTGGCACTGACAGGGATGGTTATGGGACATGTGTTTGTCACAATGGGACTGGAACTGTGAACCAGAATAGCACCAAGTTCCTTGACTTTGCAAAATGTCGTGGACAAAGAGTGGCTACTTGGGATCCTGAGTTCAAATCCCACTCGGCTGTTGAATTAATACCAGGTGGGGTTGACTCTGCCTGTCATCCTTCCGAGGTCGGCAAAATGAGTGCCAGCTTGCTGGTAGCCTGTGTCGGAGTTGAGACCAGTCCATGACTATGCCCAATAGCCAAGGAGACTGCTTAGGCAGCACCAACGCTGTGCACAGAGTATGGTCCTGATGGATGGATGGATGGATGGATGGATAGGGTGGCTGGTTCATAGTTTCAGCGCCCACAGACTCATCGCTGGGTTTGGTATTGTAACGCTGGTGGTGTGGCAAAGATTGACCATGTTCTCATTGATGGTTGTTGGTTCATTGATCAAGAAATGAAGGTTCTGCCGGAGTATAGGACTCAGTTCCTCAATCCCGAACAGAGGCTTGTTGCAGCAACTCTGAAGTTGCAGCTCATATCCATGAGAATGGCACCATCCCAGCTGAGGCTGTATTTTGGCAAGCTCAAGTACGAGAGGGTAGCTGAGGAGTTTGCGAACAGGCTGAGTGGGGATTTGGAGGATCTGGGTGTTTTGTGAATCCTGAGGAGTTGTGGAGTGCCTTCGAGACTACCATCCTTGATGTTACTGGTGGAGTCATAGAACCCACCGTCAGGCAAAGAAGAACTTTGTCTCCATTGGGAGACTGGATACCATGAACCAGAGTCACAGGACCAGGCTTCATGGCACCGCTGAGCTGTTCAGAGAGTTGAGGCGTAAAACTGTACATTTGCTGAGGGCGGATAATGATGCCAATGTGCGAGGAATCTGTGAAGGCATAGAGCATCACCTGTGGTCAAGTGATTCTCATCCCAATTACAGAGAAATTTGTGCATTGCTTTCCTCCAAGTCCGTCCCTCGGTGCATTACAGTCAAGGTGAGGGGAGGTGTGCTCATGACAGAGGAGTCCGAAGTGAAGGCCCACTGGGCTGATTACTTTGAGCGGCTGTACCCGACTGACGCACCAGCTGTTGAGTTGGATGTCGGGGTGTAACTATCTATATTGCTGACCCTCCAATCAACTGTGAACCACCTTCGTTTGTGGAAACACAGGCTGCAGTGAACCGGTTGAAAGGGGGTACAGCTCCTGGGATCTGTGGCATCCATGCTGAGCTTGAAGATATAGGCGTGATCTCGAGAAAGGTTGGGTTGCACATTTTGAGAGGGTGGGGGAGTATCATACTGAATAGGATTAGAGATCAGCAGAGCGCACGCACAAGGTCAGTGTGAGGAACGCATGAGGCAGAGTTGATTCGGAAGACGATCAGAGACGGGAGTTCAGGGCCTGCGCACTTTTGAGAGTCATCGAACTAAGTAGGGTTGTGCATTTTACCGGAGAGGCAAGAGCGGAGGGTGAGCGCACGCGACGAGGAGGACGGCACGATCCTTTATCCCATGACATCCAATGCCAACTTTAACCAGGAAAATATAATCTCAAGGGATAAATATTGCTCCATCCGCACGTCAAACATCTGCCACATTCATAAATCGACTTTTTCCAATTTCATCAATAACGCACATCAAATGACCAATATTATATTAATGCAGCATGACACTTGCAGCCTGTTCAGAAATGAAATATGATTCGGGGAGACCTTTTATACCTTCAACCATCAAACTTTGTCACAAATGATGTGGCCTGGCTCGTAGACGTAGGCCACGCTTGGGATCATGAGCTCCATGATTTTACTCACTGCGAATGCAATGATTGTTGATTACATGTGAACAGATAAACATTCGCCCTCGTCATGCTGCCATCAGGTTGCTCGGATAAAGGCTTTTATTAAATCTCATACATTATATTTCTCCGTGAGTCTCGGGCTTTGGAAATGAAACGAAACAGATGCCCTCTACTCTGTTCGGGTACTAAATGTTCATCCTACAATTGCATTGGACACTACTGCGAATCAAAATTTGTTTTTTTTCTGCCTCAATGCAATACTGTTAGCCTAACCGCCTCAGTTTGTCTGAGAATGATTGTGGTTGAGAATGAGAATGATTAACATGATACCATTTATGTATCATAATAATTATTTACACCCTGTTCGTTTCTCCAATGATTGTGACAGCTCAAGTCGTCGACTGATATAAAAATGGGAAAAACAAAAACACTTGAAGATCACCTTGTATGCAATCCTTGCAGGACACTTTTTACCCAGCCCAAGAGGGGGACACATGTGTCTGAGCAGCTCGTACATCTTGGTGTACGTAATCCGTCCACTGGAAACAAAAGTAACGAAATAGAATCATTATAACGCATAACACCCATCTCCAATGATGTGCACATAAATAAACGATGCACACACACACACACACACACACACACACACACACACACACACACACACACACACACACACACACACACACACACACACACACACAAAGAGAGGTACACACACCTTTTCATGCAATCTCCTTGTCTCTATGTGCACAGTTGCCACATTTTTCAAGCCAGTCGTAACAATGGGCAAAACCATCCATTTTTGTTACATGTATTGGAATTGTTGATAAAACGTTTCAACGAGAGATTGTGATGAATAATGTATATGTATATATTTATATATATATATATATATATATATATATATATATATATATATATATATATATATATATATATATATATATATATAGTATATTTATAAATTTCTGTTTTCCAATCAAACAGAAAGCGCATGGTGCCAGATTCGGTGAACGTGGTAACATCTCAACACCGTCCCCACCAGAATCTCAACCCGGCCAGTGTTTGATGGCGAATTGTCCTGGGGGGGAAATGAATAGCAATATGCAACTTTCAAACTGATGGAATCCACCTCAGATTGCTTGGCATCAATGCGCAAAAAGCCCGAGTAATGAAGATAGTCGGCCTCCCAGATCTTTCGACATCTTTCATGCCTCCCAGATAAGGACGGTTGAATGAAATGACTGAAAAAAACTTTTAGAGAACCTGGAAGTACTTCCAACCGTACCTGCGAGAAAGGAGTGTTACCTGTGCACAACAAAGCAGTTGGAGAACTTCCTGATCAACGTGTCCAAAGTTGAGATGTTACAGTCCGTATCGCAAAAACTCCCGACGATGTGGGCCTTTGAAAGGTGAAGGTTCATAGATGGGTGTGTTCTACCTAAACCTTCATGCTTCTTAAAACCGATGGGAAGGTCATGTTTGGGGCCTGTCGATGCATCGGATAAGTTGAAAATTATGATATTCACTATTAATCATGCTTGGAATGACAGGGGGCGGTGGGAGTTTAATGGGTTGTGAGTGCCGTTATAAATACTGTATATGTTGCTATGTGGAAAAGATGGGGATGGGGGAGAGGGGGGATCCACAGCTAGACTGTGGTAAGTGTGACATGATCCATGTGTTAGATTGCCATGTAACATGGACCTGTCAGATTAAGTCGTCTTGTAAAATGTGACGCTGAGGAGACAGCATACGAGGTCCATCTAAAAAGTAACGGAACTGAGCCTGCTGTGTGCTCCACTTTCACAACTTGAATGAACGGGTTGCGTCACAGTCTTTCGCAACATTCCAGCAAAATATATGATTGGTGATGGTTGACTGCGCTCATTGTGTGATTTTTTACAGGTCTTGCTTTACACGTTGTCGAGTCTGAGTCATCGCGCTATGAGTCGTGAGCAGAGAGCCAATCTGAAGTTTCTTGCCAAGCTTGGCAAAACACCTTCCGAATCCTTGGCAATGCTGCAGCAATTCTACGGGGAAGAAACGATGTCACGTACACGTGCATTTGAATGGCACAAGAGGTTCAAACAGGGATGGGAGGGTGTTGAAGATAATCCACAGTCTGGAAGACCTTCAACGACAAGAACAGTGGACAACATCGAGCGTGTGAGGCAGATGGTGCGTGCAGATCATCGACTCACGATGCGGATGATTGCTGAGGAACTTTCCATCAACAAGGACACTGTCTGGAGCATCATCACTGAAAATTTCGAAATGCGCAAGGTATGTGCAAAGATGGTCCCCAAGCTGTTGTCCGAGGACCAGAAGCAGCAAAGAGTCACTGTCTGTCAAGACATTATCGAGCGCCTCGAGGACGATCCAGACCTGCTCGGGAGAGTCATTACTGGCGATAAATCGTGGATATTCAAATACAATCCCAAGACCAAACGGCAGAGTCGTCAGTGGAAAAGTCCGGCATCACCAAGACCAAAGAAAGCAAGGATGTCGAAGTCGAAGGTCAAGGTGATGCTCATCGCGTTTTTTGACATCAAGGGCATCGTCCACTTCGGGTTTCTACCACAGGGTCAAACAGTGAATCAATTAGTGTACAAGGAGATCCTCCGGCACCTCATGAGATCAGTCCGGGACAAGAGGAGGGATCTGTGGGAGAACAACGCCTGGGTGCTCCATCATGACAACGCCCCTGCTCACAGTGCCCTGAGCATCCGACAGTTTCTGGCAGAGAGGAACGTGCCAACTCTGGAGCAACCCCCGTATTCGCCAGACTTGGCCCTTTGTAATTTTTTTCCTATTCCCCAAGTTCAAGGGGGTGATCAAGGGTCTCAATCAATTTCCTGATGTGGAAGCCATCAAAAGGGCCGTGACGACGGAGCTCCGGAGGATTCCAGAAGAAGCCTTCCGGAGGTGCATCAAAGCGTGGAAGAAGAGGATGGACAAGTGTGTGAGACTGGAGGGAAACTATTTTGAAGGGGACAAGCTGTGATTTCAACATATTTTTTGGAATAAAATTTCTGTGAAGTCAGTCCTGTTACTTTTTAGACGGACCTCGTATGTAATTTCTCGATACGGTAGATAGAGTAAGGTTGTAAAATGTCTAATCTTATGTCAGGTGAGACCAGGTGAGGATTTGGAAGTTTCAAGGGACATTGATGAGGATCGGTAGGACCATCACGATCTGTCTGGCCAATGTGTGTGAGCCATGGCAGCGAAATAGGCTGTACACTCATGGATAGTTGGAGGCTGGAGCTGAATTTTAAGCCATGAAACCTCTCTCACCTTACCTCTGTTTGACCGCGTTGGTGAGCCTCAGACATGACAACACCATATTCTTTGCTTGTTTTTGGGACCGCATGATAATTTTTGCATACATTGGTGAAAGGAGAAATGTCTGTTTGTGTGTGTGTGTGTGTGTGTGTGTGTGTGTGTGTGTGTGTGTGTGTGTGTGTGTGTGTGTGTGTGTGTGTGTGTGTGTGTGTGTGTGTGTGTGTGTGTTATAACCACGACCGTCACGAGCTCATTGTATTAACAGGAAATGCTATGAACTCGACTCCTCTCTTCCACAAATATTTATCGTGTTCCTCTATCTCCGTGAGTCTGATTTGCATTCAGGAACAGAACCATTGTGGTTAATCACCTTGAAATTGCCACTCTCTCATCTAAATTTCCACTTGCAGTTCGTGTTTTTTTCTTTTGCACATGTGGTGAAATCTGAGCTCCTCGTTTCCATCTCATAAAGCTGAGTTTTCCGAACAGGATTTGTTGTGTTTTTATGTTATAGGGTCGAGGAGAATGCCTTAATTCTGTGTTTGCTTCAAAATATTGTGTCCATCAATCCATTACTCTCGATTTCTCTGTCTTCTTACACTTCCTTTCTGGTCTTGCACCCTCTTTCCTCTCGATGCTTTGTCCGCCCTCCTCCGCTATCTGCAGGACGCACGCACTCCATCAGCATCCCCCTCCAAGTGAAAAGACCTAAATCCAGGATCACTGTTCACCTCCACTCATTTATTCCTCTTTTTTTTTGTCCTGGCTGTGGAACCAACTTCCACATCCTCTTCAATCTCATTCTTCCCTCCATGTCTTCGACAGCTGTTCACCACCATCTCAAATCGTCCCCAATCCAAAATCATGATATTTTATGATCATGACATCAATCATGATTGATCAGTGGCTTATTGATTTGCCATTGACCCCAGGTACTAATCATTACTATTGGGTTTTGACCTCCAAGTAAATGACTGGCGTTATTACATGAAGATAACAACAAATGAAAAATCGAAGTATATCCTTACTTAGTACATTACAATGTGTATGTGATGCTCAATGATGTCCACAGGCTTAGGCTGAACACTTTGATCAGGGATAGAAGGTGCAAAACATTTAACTTTACTATGACTGAGAAAGGGATGTCTTATCAGCAGCTAACCTCCATTGATGAAACATGGTATGTACATAATATCGATGTTCATGAAGATAATCATCACTGTTTACCTGGCCGCAGGGTCATACTCGCCCCAGATTCGCACAAACTCATTTAGATGATGAGGACCTAATATAGATGAGTCCCTGGTGAGGTATTCAAAGTTATCCATTATCACTGCCACAAACAGGTTCAGCATCTGTCAAGGGAAGGTGAGGTGAAAAAGCAAGAGCAGGATATGATGAGAATTTGGATAAAAATGTGCGGGTGAGAAGATCAGATGACATATACTGACATACAGAATTTTTTACCCCACCCCTCCCTCCATGCTCCGTAGAATGCCTCCTCCCTCCTCCACAATAATAATCAGTAATTATACACACGGGCTGACAGGGTAGCCGAGAGGTATACACACCAGCCTTCGAGTTACATGTCATGGGTTTAAATCTCGACCCAGTTATTAAACGGCCACCATGGTGCCTCACTGGTGGAGAGATGCATCAATAAGTGTGCCGTCCATCAGAAGGATGTTAAGTCAAAGGACATGTCTTCCAGTGCTGATTGTTGATGCATGTTGAAGATTCCTTGTGGCCTTCATGAATCGGAGGCAAATTATGGTTGGCACCCTGAACAAATTGCATATGCTTGTCATTTCCAGCAGAATATCTTGTGATGGGGTGGAGATCTGTCCAGGATTAGTTCCACCCACTCTAGAAACGTTTCTCAACTTGTTGCAAATGGCACACAGCCATGCCAAGATAATTATTTAATACTATATACAAGAGAGTAAAATAAATAAAATGTAGATAGTATGACCAGAAATAAAGAGAAAAAGAACCACACGAAGGAGCACAATGGTGAGAGCATCTGTTTTCAGTCTGGGATGTAGTGTTCCATTCTGACCTTGGCTAAGTCAAATGCATAAAGGACCTTAAAATGGTACAAGCTGCTGATCCTCTGCATTTCAAGGATATAGCATGGCCAAACCCAATGTGTTGGCATCTATGGGGAGGAGGAAAGCCCCCCCCCCACCCCTTAATTGTCTCATTTGGTGGGAGAGAAAAGCCGCATTGTAATGGTCCTTAGAATGACTTTGTAAACATGATTGAAAACCTCCCTTGGAGCCCAGCTATTTCGCAGCACTGCCTTGAGTAATTAAAGTATTGGAAATCACCCAGTTGGGCGGAGTTTCGTTTGGAGCGCTGTCTTTGTCGTGGTACCCCCAAGATTTCACAGGTTGCGAGATTTCAGTCTCTGTGTGTATGTCGTAAAGAATGAGGGTGTGTCTGTTCTTTTTCCTGGTGGGGTCTGCATTCGCTTCCACAGCCCTGTCCTGCAGCCACTGACAGACTCTCGTCGCTAAGTCGTGCTCCAAACCTTCGTCCGGCTGCTCAGTCCCTCCCAGTGCCCCTTCAACAGGTCCTATCATCTTCCACCCCACCTCTCAGTAAGCACCCAAACCAATCGTCTACATCAGCCGCTCAGGCCATCTACATACTCCCTTTAACATCCCCCTATCATCCACCACCCGGGAAAGCACCCAACACCCATTGTCTCCATCAGCTGCTCAGCCCCTTCCCGTGCCCTCTCCAATAGGTCCCTATAATTCTCCACCCATCCCCCAGTAAACACCTAACCCCAATCATTTTCATCAGCCACCTTGACACTCCCCATGCCTCCTTCAATAGGCTTTGTCTCATGAGACGGTGTTCTGCCTCTTTTTGAGAAGGTGCAGTTCATTTTTTTCAGCGCAGGTCTGGGCTGCATGAGATGGCTGCACAAACTCAGGATATCGTCCATGTGAGATTTGTGTCCCTTTGTTTAAAAATGTCCGTTTTGCATTCAACACAAGATGGTCCGCTGGAGAGGCGGTTGTTTTGTTGCTCTGGCAAACAAGCATCTCATGGTTTGCTCCGACATGGTCTCGTGGTTTGCCCTCGTGGTTTGTTTGCTCCGATGAGGAAACCTCTCGTGATTCGCTCTGATGTGATCGGTTTGCTATGACGTGGTCTCATGGAATTAGAGTTCCAGATAAGGTATTGTCATCGTGCATCGTCCGCCAGTCCGTCTCTTATTTTGACTTCTCCGGCCAAACCACCTGGCCGATCCGGCTGAAATTTGGCAGCAACGTTCCCCTCGTGACTCGTAACAGGGATTGCAAAGCTCATTCCAGTCACATGACTTTAAGTAGGTCAAAATGGTGGACTTAGTAAATTCCTTTTAAAATCTTCTTCTCCACATCCACAAGTCAGAATGCTACCAGATTTGGGTTTCAACATTAGGCCAGGGAACCAGGCTGACCCAGAAGCTATTGAGTTGGATGTTTGGGATATAACTGTCCCTCTTGCTGACCCTCCAATCAAATCAATCAAGGCTGACCCATGCCGTCAATGAGCTACGCAACGTTCTGGAGAATGACGTGCTCAAGGGTCCCTTGGGTGACTTCAATGAAGAGCATATGGGGAATCCCAACTTCAAACTGTAGGTCACATACATGAACATGATGGAGATGCTCTGAATTTATTTCAGCTGAAAGAGATGGCAATAGGAAGCTCTCCTTTGAGTCAATGTAACCATGATCATGTGCACTACTCCAGACAATTTACGATCAGGTGAACGACTCCAGATGGGGTCCAGTATATCTTGCAAATATGAAAGAACTTCCCAAATCAGCTCTGGAAAGTAATGCTGAATTTGAAGTTGGAAACTTCGTCATGAAAAAGAGTGGAAGACTGCTGATGAAGTGTCTGCTGATAAAGCAACAGAATCAATAAACAAAGCTTGTAAGACTCATCATGATATCATGGGACTAGCAAGCAACAATTAAGCTAGAAACAGGTTTTGTCTTACGTGGACAGAAAGGTCTCAAATCGCACAAGACACAAGGCACCTGTTCCATTTTGAGGCTGATGAGCAGTGGAACCCTTAACACATTCTGACAGGCTTCCTTCTTGAATGTCGGAAGATGTTGACGATGTCAGCAAACTTGCAGCTAAACTTGACAGTTGACTGTGTCTCTTTCGACAGATCTTGGATCTACTTTGGTGGAAGTAGAAGATCTGCTGACAGCAAACACACAAGGAAGAATTCAAGTCAAAATGAACGTGCAGCAACGTCCAATTGAGAGAACAGCGAGCTTCCGCAGTGGCCTGAAGAAACACAATTCAAAAACGTTTGTTACCTCCACCACTGAAGGTAAAGGAGGTTATGTTTTCACCCCTTTCTGTCTGTTTGTGCACAGGATATATCAAAAGGTTGTGGACGGACTCGGATGAAACTTGGTGGACAGGTTGAGTGTGTGACCACGACAAATTGATTCGATTTTGGTGAAGATCCGGATCCGACTCCTGTAAATTTTAAGTGATTCTTCACCATTGAGAGATAGGGCTCGAAAATGATACATAGCATGATATTTCAAAAATGTATTGGGCCAGATATGCTCTCATGGATCAGGCGTTACAGGGCGGAGGTATGCGCTCTACCGAGTGCCCTTCTCGTTTTCTCTGCCTTTCTCTTCTATGTCTTCCATCAATCTTCCACTCCAATAACTGTCTCTGTCTACCATCTACTTTAATGATGTGACTGAAGTATTGAGGCTATCGAAGTATCATTACCTCCACCACCGAAGGTGAAGGAGGTTATGTTTTCACCTCCTCTCTGTCTGTCTGTGTGCAGGATATCTCAAAAAGTTCTGGACGGATTCAGATGAAATTTTGTGGATAGGTTTGATATGTGTGACAGACAAGGATGAACTGATTAGATTTTGGTGAAGATGTGGATCCGATTCCAACTATTAGAATATTTTAAGTGATTCTTCACCATTGAGAGATAGGGCAAAACTGATATACAACACGATATCTCACAAAGTTATGGACGGATTCGAACGAAACTTGTGGTGGACAGGTTGGGTGTGTGTCAAGGACAAATTGATTCAATGTTGGTGAAGATCCGAATCCGGATCTGGATAGGGGTTTTCTTTAATTTTTAAAGTGATTCTTCACCATTGAGAGATAAGGTCAAAACGATATAGTATTGTATGGCATGATATTTAACCTCCGCCATCGAAGATGGACGGAGGTTACTGTTTTCACCCCTGTTTGTTTGTTTGTTTGTGAACAGTATTATGGAAAAACTCCTCAACGGATTTCGACGAAACTTGGTGGGGGGATTAGGTATGGTCCAAGGATCATGCCATTAGATTTTGGACTTCGTCCAACGTCCAATATGGCCGCTATGGCGGCCATTTTGAAAAAATATTTGAATTTTTGTTTTTGCATTTCTACATGTTTTAAGTGATTGCCAACCAAAAAAAAAAATTGTTCAAGAAAAAAAAAAAAAATTTGCAACTTTTTTCAAAAAAATTTCGATTTTATTTGAAGAATATTTGAAATTTTTTTTTGCATTTCTACATGTTTTAAGTGATTTCCAACCCCCAAAAGAAAAAATTTTTAGAGAGAAAAAAAAAACAAATTTTGCACCTTTTTTTTCAAAAAAATTTAGATTTTTTTTTTTGGCATTTCTGCATGTGCGTCGATCAAGTTTAGTTTATTCAATCGTGGTTCAGTAGAGTCTGATCCGATTTGACCTACAATGAATAGGATATCAGGTTCACTTAAGTGACCCAGCAGTATTGGCGGCGGAGGTTTTGCACTCGGTCCCCTCGAGTTTTAAAATGCATTGAGTATGCCAATTTCACAAAGAAGGTCATCATGACAGATGAGGCACACTTTGATTTGGCAGATTTAACTCCACCAGATTTCTTCCTATGAGGATTTCCGAAGGACAAAGTTTATAAGGAACATCCAACATCGATCGATGAATTGAAGGCAAACATCACTGCAACCATCCGCTCTATTGATCAAGAGACAATGCTTGCGGTGATGAACAATATGATGATCCGCTGTGGTGAATGCACAAATTCGAAAGGGGCCCATTTGTCTGATGTAATTTTTAAGAAATAAAGAATCAAAATTGATTTTAAAACCGTGAGGTATGTGCCTGTGCTGTTTCGAAATTTTATTTCATTTGGTTTAGAAACAAAAAAGTTATAAGGATAATAAAACCGTCAGATAAAATGCACCACCCTGTATATGCGGAACATCCTCTGATATGTCCACATCTTGAATGCTTTCATTTTATCAATGTTCTCTTTCTTGTCCATGTCTCCACAGCATATACCAAACTGGACAAAATGTAGCACCTCAACGTCCCTCTCCAGTGTGCTTTGTTTTTTTTCTTTTCTTTTTTTGTCAGTATCCCTCTCCAGAGTGTCCTCTTTTATGAAAGTTATATTATGGTCACCCTAATACAATGCTTTGAAATACAGCACATCATATACAGCATGCTTCCTGGTAACTCCCAATAAGGATACTGAAATGTTAATAAGTTGTGCAATGGACAATCAAATGATAGCCACATTTAGCTCGTGGACTCAAGATCAATGTGATTTAAATATAATCATCGATAATTGAAAAATTGGCTGCAAAGACAAGTGACCACTTTATAGAGGGACCACATAAGATAGGCCTTTACTGTAGAAAATCTATAAATTTCCTGTTAATCAAACAGCATTTACATTGTATATTCATCTATAACTATCTGAGCTTCAATGTACGACGCTGATTAGAAGGTGTGCTGACAAAATACAACAGGACATGGTTGTGCTGGAGACAGCTTACCAAGAAGGAGCAGAGGAAGATGAAAGAAACAAAATAAAAGTATGCAAAGTTGCTTCCGCAATCCTCCCCTGGAATACCAGAGCGATCGTCGCAAGATTTATTGGTCAGGCAGGCAAGCATTATCTCCTGCCAAGCCTCACCCGTTGCACTTCTGAAGAGGGTGGTGAGAGGACAAGCAATTTATCAATTAGACAGTGTAAGAAAGACACAAATGTAACAATAATATACAGAACAGACCAAATAAGTGGTAGAATAGGTCTGAGAGGAGAACAGATGAACAAAATGAAGGAAGGACACAGGTAATTACATATGAAGTATCAGATAGCAGAAACCAATAGAATGTACAGCAGATGAGACATTTATGGCCAAATTTATGAAAGGCACTGAGTGAGCATCTTGCTAACACACGCCGAACCCTGAAATGGTGAGAAAAATATGGTTGTACGCACACAGCTAATCACCCGTCTATATAGCAACTTCAAAAGGAGATAAACAGCTGATTAGTTGTGCACTCCTCAACAGCCGATTAGTTGTGCTGCTCAACAGCCGATTAGTTGCACGCTCCTCAACAGCCGATTAGTTGTGCTCCTCAACAGCCGATTCGTTGCACGCTCAACAGCCGATTAGTTGCACGCTCCTCAACAGCCGATTAGTTGTGCGCTCTTAAGTTATGATCCAATGCCTTTTGAACATTTCTTTTGTTCAGTACGCCATATAAGAGGTTACCCAATCAATTCACTGAAATGACTCGGCATCGGCCTTTGCGGAATCAATTTTTCGTTTGTGTGTTCCAACGACGGCATCATGTCAGGAAAGAAAAGAGGGGGACGAGCAACAAATGGTTTGAATCGAAGTAATCGAGGTTAACCAAGGAACAATCCAAGACGGGAGAGGTGACACATGTGCAGATTTTTTTTTTAAAGCAGCTCGCATGGGAAGATATTTCAAAAAGGATGGCAGCCCATTTCCCAGAGCGCCAAAAATCCTCTGCCAGGGACATCTGAGAACTCTGGAGGAGGATGAAGATGAAGGCAAAGGCACACACATTTGATACTGTCATCCTTCTCCAGGGCATTACATCTTTCCTCGAAGATTCTCGATGAACGTCGGTGAACGGTCCCATTAATATCCTCTTCTGCCTCCTCCTGAGTTGATTCAAGCACTCTTCATGTTTCTGCAATCACCATCCCATGTAAACTACCAAATCATGAATTACGGTCTAATTTGAAGGGAAAAAGAATGTTTTGAATTTTTTTGGCCTATCACAAAGTGTCAAAAGAAATCCAGTGTCAATTTTCGATTTTGCCAGTGACGTCGCATCTGGAAGCCACCTTGATCCAAACCGTGGCTCACATAGAGAAACAGTGTGTGTCGAGCTCGGATTCCCATCCTGACTTCCACAGTCATTCGCATCTCTTGTGGTTCTCAGAATGTTGAAACTGATCAGTGGGATTGTGAATAAACTACTGGAGACCAAATTAGTGATGGAAACGCTTTCAGGAGAATGATGGAGCCGTATCGTTTTGAGCCTTATCGGAACGATTCAGAGGAAGATAGCGGAAGTGTTATTGAAGATGAACACGCTGGTCCGATGTAGGTGGATGGTAGTGGGGATTGTGGGAGGATGGTGTAGGTGCGGTGGGGGGGGGGGGGAACCCTGAATTTTTCTGGTGCTCTTGCAACTGCCTGGCAATGGCAAGAGGTATTTGATTCACCGCTCAAGTCGACCGTGTACACCTGCCGATAGCTGTGTAGAGATGGCGTTACAGTTTCGAGCGACGGCCGTTTCTTCCACTTAATCCTGGGGATGGCATCCTCTTTCAATTGTGGTGGACAAGCACAAAATCTAGCCATGCCTGTTTCATAACGTCACGGCCAATCTGAATAATAATAATAATAATAATAATAATAATAATAATAATATTTCGACTTTTAATTGCAAAATTACCTACTTTATCATTCGGAAATCGGAAAAAGACCCATCATACTAATTTTGTTGGGTATCAAAGCTAGATTAGCATCAAGGTTGTCTAAGCTTTTTGGTTCCCCTTTAAACACACTCTCACACATGCCCACACCGACGTGTACAAGTTTCTTTGTTATTTAAATGTTTGTGATTAGGTTTGGATCATGAATTACAGTCACTCTTCAGCTATTGGAGATTAACTACGAATGCGTGATCATTACACGATTAGCGATTAAATTATACATGCGTCTAACTCTTAAACGCCTTTCGTAAATTTGGCCCTGATTGATGAATGATTTAGCCATGCATGTTTCAAGGCCTGGCAGGATGGCCTAGAGGTACGCACACTCGCCTCTGAGCTTTCTAACCTGGGTTCGAATCTGTCTAGTTTTACACTGTCGTCCTGGTGTTCCACATGCAGGGTGATTCATCAATGTGTGTTACGTCCCTCAGTTAGACGTTCAATTAGGTGCCCCATTTGCTGTATTAGTTGGTGACTCTTAGGGATCTCATAGTTAGGTGTCTTTTGGAAAGAGTAGCTGAGATATTGCTGGCACCATGAACAAATTCTAAATTGTTGCCCTGACGTCCTGCGTCGGAGTGGCCACCCATCCAGGATTGTATCCTTAGCCAAGAAACTGCTCTGTGAAGAATGGATGCTCAATACAGAGCATGGTTCAAGATGCTGATGCATGTTAAAAACTCACCTGAAGAGCAGCATTAGAGCCTGCAGGAAGTTTTGGAAGTTGTTGTGTTCATTAATACCATTTCCATCAATAAGCTTAATGTTGCCAAACACCTGTCAGACATGCAAAGCATAAAATCAAGGTTTTAGAAGTCAAGAACAAATAAAACAAGAAAGAACAATCAGATTGCAGACCCTCACCAGGACTTCAGTGGTGTATTTTGTGTGGCAAATAAATGGAAGGATGTACTAAATGAAAGGTCAAAATGGTGGAGTTGTGAAGGTCAAAGATCTGAAAAGTTGTAAAGGTCAAACTATCTGAAGGTTGAAAGATCTGAAAAGGTCTAAATGGGTCTAAAGTGTCTAAAGGGACTTAAAAGGTCAAAGGGGTCCAAAAAGTGTAATTTAAGGTCTAAATTGGGTCAGAATTGTCTGAAGGGGTCCAAAGGGTCCTAAAACATATAAAAAGGGTCTAAAGGTCAAATGGGTCTCCAGGGTATTAAAAGGTGTGAAGGTCTAAAAGGTAGAAAGGGGTCTAAGGGTCATCAGGGTTCTCAAAGGGTCTTAAGGGGTATTGGAGGTCTAAAGAGTATTGGAGGTCTAAAGGGTCTTGGGGAGCTAAAGGGCCTTCAGGGTCCTGTCAGGGGCCTAAAGAGTCATAGGGGTCTTAAAAGGCTATTCGAGAACGAATAGGTCTTAAAGGGCATTAGGGGTCTTAAAGGCTATTATGGATCCATTCATCCATCCATTGGGACCATACTCTGTGCAGAGCGTTGATGGTGCCTCAGCAGTCTCCTTGGCTATTGGGCACAATCCTGGATGGGTCGCCGCTCCGACACAGGATACGAACAAGCTGGCACTCATTTTTCCGACCTCGGAAGGATGACAGGAAGAGTCAACCCCACCTGGTATTAATTCAACAGCCGTGGGGGATTTGAACTCAGGATCCTAGGATCCCAAGCCCCCCACAGTAGGGATCTGAAGGGTCTTTCAGGGCATTAGGAATTTTAAAGGATCTTAAAGGCTATTAGGGGTCTGCAGGGTCTTAGGGGTCTTCAGGATCTAAAAGGTCTTTGTGGTCTTAAAAGGTGTTAGGATTTTAAAGGGTCTTAAATGGTCTTAGGGTTATAAAGGGTTGAAATGGTCGTTGGGTTCTAAAGGCTCTAAAGGATTTTATGGGTCTTAAAGGTTCAACGGGGTCTTAAGAGTTTTAAGGGTCTTTGGGTTCTAAAAGGTCAAATGTAATTAATACACGTACTCGCATTCTGTGAAGACAAACAGACAAACAAACGGATCCAAATGCAATAACCACCTCTCTGGCGAGGGTGATAAGAAAATGGGTGAACATTTAAAGCTAGATGAACTTAGTAAGAAGTGAAAGCAAGGCAAGGAGATTGAAAACAGGCTTTCAAATGTTTGGTTGCCATAACATTGTAAAAAAAAAAAAAGAGCAACGTTGTTTCATTTTTGCTCTTTGCAAATATTTTCTCCATTCTGATTGTTGCAATTTATAGATAAGAGAGGTGTCAGAATAATTATGATCTGAAAAGATTTAGCATTTCTGAACAAAAAGTTTCAATTCACCCAGATAAAGACATGCCAACCTTGACATAAAGGAAGTGTTAGTGTTTGTTGAGTCAGCAGGCACAAACTTCCAACCCAACAGCAGAAACATCAATATTATTGATTCACAGATTTATTTATGATCCTTTATGAGAAGGAATAAAAATAGGATCTCACAGGACCTGCAGCTTGTCTGGGCCCTGTCCTAATGTTGTTACAAAGTCTGCCATTTTGACACACTTCCAGTCACGTGATTAGCATGATCTTCACAATTTAACATCACGACCCTGTCCTAATGTTATAACCCAAATTTGGTAACATTCTGACTTGTGCGTCTGGAGAGGAAGGTTTTTAAAGGAATGAATGCGATTTTCCCAAAAGTTGACTAAGTCGGCCATTTTGACACACGGTCACACAATCGGCATGGCTTCCATCATATAATTAACATCCCTACCCTTGCCTCATGTTGAAACCCAAATTTGGTCGCATTCTGACTGGTGGGTCTGGAGAAGAAGATTTTGGAAGGAATTTACACGATTTTCACAAAAATTGGCCAAGTCGGCCATTTTGACACACTTCCGGTCATGTGATCAGCATGACCTCCAAAATAACATCCCTAACTTGGCCTCATGTTGTAACCCAAATTTGCTAGCATTCTGATGCGTGGGTCCTACTTAAAGTCATGTGACCAGAACGACCTTTGCAATCCCTGTTACGAGTCACGAGGGGAACGTTGCTGCCAAATTTCAACTGGATCGGCCCAGCGGTTTGGCCGGAGAAGTCAAAATAGGAGATGGACGGATGGACGGACATTGCATGATGACAATACTTTATCTGAAATGTAAATTACAGATAAGCTGAAAATGATGATGTTCATAAAAAATTCCCATCAAAGAAATAGATTTGGATCAAGAGTCTTTTTCACTTTGTTTGGGTTAAGGAAGCTAAACTTTATTTATATTGTGTATTAGCTCAGATTAAGAGTTAGAGAAGCAAATAAAGTAAAAAAAATAAAAAAATAAAAAATGTGAACTTGCATGAAATTGACTATGTATCACGAATAGACAGACCCAATCTCTATGGGAGCAGCTACTGAGGGAGAGGGTGTGGGGGAGGGGGGGAGGGTTGTGTTGTCACGATAAGGAAATTAAGATTATTATTGTTCAGTGGAGGGGTGATCCATAGCTAGATTGTTGTGAGAATAGTATGATCCGTGTGTTTCAAGCCGGTTAGATTGGCCTGTATCAGGGACCTGTCAGAGTAAGTCGCCTGTTACACATGACGTGAAGGAGGCGGCGAATGTAATTTATAGACAGTATAGCTAGGAGATGATTGTATGCATAAAAACCTCTTGTTAGCAGGCGGGGCCAGATGAGGACTTTCAGAAAACAGACAACAGAAGCGCTTCGCGCTTCAAAAGGACCAATTGCAATCTGTCTTGTCTTGCTGGTGCACCACAAGCCATGTTGGCGTAATGTGCTGTGGAGCCCTGAAGAGGGGATAGACTTGTTTTTTATTGGGGCTGCCATATTTGTGGGATGTCCCGGAGGATGGCACCTCCCAAAAGTAGCAGGCAGCCGATTACGGGACCCACCGCAGGCGAAGATGGTCCCAGAGTACAGAGGGCGGGCCAGAAAGGAAGCTACGTGAAAAACAAAAGAGTTCATGAAGACTGGGGCTAGATTTATGCACATAGCAGAGATGCAGTGAGACATCATTTTTTTTCTCTCGCTCACCATTTTTCTGGCTCTTGTCTCCCACTCTGCTTCATCATCCAGACAGGGAGGAGTGTTTTTTTTTTTTGTTTTTTTTTTGTATACCTTGTCGAGGCTCGTGTGAGAGCTAACACACAACGCACATCAAGGGGGCATAAGACAAGAGGGGCAGGAGCGGGAGGGACAAAACAGTGGGGAACAGACACATTAGGAGATCTGTGGAAGGGAGAGGGATGGGACGGGGAACATGGGGAATAGGAGATGGACATTATAGGGACTTTCAGGAAGGAAAGCAGGAATTTGAAGGAGGTGGGCTTGGGTAGATTATCGGGGGTAGAAAAGATCGAGGATTTGGATGGGGGTGATAAGAGGTGGTGTTGAACAGCTGTTTTGAAAGCCTGGAGGGAAGAATGAGAAAGAATAGAGTGAGGGAGTTTATTACAAAGGCGGGAAAAAAGAGGAATGAAAGAGTGAAGGTGAGCAGTGATTCGTGATTTTGGTAGTTTTACCAGAAGGGGGTTGTTGGCTGACCTTGAGTGCCCTGAGGAAATGTGGTGGGGACAAATCGCAGAGAGAGCAGGGGGGGCAAGGCTGGAGAGGAGACGGTAGAAGACAGAAAGACCACCGACCAACCTGCAGTGATTGAGTGAGAGGCCCAAAGACTCAGCCTCATTGCGGGAGATGCCGATGATCCGAAATGCCTTGGTTTCTCCAGCGTGAAGCCGAGAAAGGTGGGAGGCAGGAACACCAGCCCAGAAGGGAGAGCAGTACTCCATCAGGCTATGGAAAAAAGCTTTGTAAGTGGTCAGGAGCTCAGGAGGACCGAGGAAGGCCTTTGCACGATGGAGGATTCCCAGTCGGCGACTGACTTTGGAGGCGAGGTTTGAAATGTGGCTTTCCCAGGAAAGGTCACGGCAGATAGTGAGGCCCAGAAGCTTGAAAGAAAGGACTTCTTCCAGAGGATTGTTGAGAAAGTGGATGGGGGGGTTTCTAAACGATCCTTTCGAAGAGACATTGTGAGAGTGTGAGATTTGTCTGGATTGAAAGACATGTTCCACGTGTTGGACCAGTTTGTGATTTTATCCAGATCTGCAGTGAGCGAAGAAGCTGCTGCTTGCCGGTCTGAGGGATGACCGATGGTACGGCAGAGGGTGGAGTCATCAGCAAAGAGATATAGAGGATTTTCCAGAGAGTCGGAAGATCATTGATGAAAACCAGAAAAAGAACAGGGCCCAGAACGCCACCTTGAGGAACTCCAGCCTGGACAGGAAGAGGGGATAAAAGACCTCCATTAATAGACCATGTGGAGGTACTCACTATTACCTTCAGAAAATGATTTTCGTTGTGCAGATGACCAATCTGGATGAAATTTGGCATACTTGAAGAATTTTATACGCTGAGTCCAAATCCACTTGTTTCCACGTCGAGGATGTGACACAATTGGACATTTTTGGCAATTAAAGATACACCGAACATTAAAGCACGATTTTGACACAGAAATGAAGAATCAAGGTAATACTGATATGTATGTCAAAGAAAACTCTTGTGAGGTCTTAAAATGATACAATATGTTTATACAGAGCCCTATTCACTGTTATTAAAGATGTTTATAATTAAAGGTTGTAAACCGAAGCAGTTACCTATTTTTACCGGCTGAAAACGTCTGGACCGACCAGACAGGCCTTCGAGTTGACCAAGGCAACATTTTTCTTAAAAGGCAGCCACACTGGCTATTAAAGGTACATTAACTATTAAAGGCAGTTACAGCGCCTATTAAAGACAGTTACATTGGCGATTTCGGATTAAATCAAAGACAAAGACACTGCCCGACTCAGCCAGATGAAAAGTAGAACCGCCACAAGAGGATTACTGTCTTAGAACTCCAGTATTTCTTGCTCTGAAGCGGTTGCTGAACTAGGCTCTTGACTGCTGTTATTACAAAACTCAAGTCCACTATTACATGCTAACCAATCTGAATACTACTGTGTAGTAGATTACCACAGCAAAAGCAGTGTGACACCCGCATTCACAGTTCGTCGTCAGAATCGTCGTCAGTTCTGCTTTCATCATTCATAAGTTCCATTTCTGCACGGGTCTGTTTATCGTTGGCGCAGTTTTGACACCCACAGCACTCTGCGCAGGACAGTCCTTTTGACCGGCAAGAACACTGGTTGGTCTCGCATTTCGTCTTCTTGCAATTACATTTCGTCGCCTCTAACAGTTCTTTCGGCGCTGGTGGTTTGTTCAGCCAGTGAACAATCAGTGCTCCGTTGCGTTCCATCCATCCGTGAAATGTAGGAGAAGGGGCTTCTATAAACCTCTATCACGCGGTGGTGGATTGCAGACTGATAGTTCACTGTTTTGCAATGCTGCATCAGAGCGTTGCTTGTAGGCGGCAACTTCTGTTCTCCCAGCGACTGGCTGCAGAATAGCTTGTAGCGAGCCTCATCCACACTCTTCATGGTCGGCTGATTGTACATGGCGCAGACCAATTGTTCCAGGTCGTGAATGATATTCTGATCTAGCGTGAATTCTCGACCAATTCTCCCGAAACAGGTGATGAGATGGGGACCCTTCATCATCAAGTCAAATGGCCTTGTTTTGCCCTTACCGTGGAATGCACTGGTGGTATCACTTCCCGTGAAATTGTGCAAACCTATCAACGCATCGCAGACAGAACTTTCCAGGGCATTACTCAGCTTCCTAATGTCAACGACGATAATGTCCTTGGGACTTCCTGTGACCAGATGGAAATTTTGCGCCCGAATCGACTTCGAGTGAGCCAATGCCAACACAAACACATCGGTGTCGAAACTCTCTATGCGCACCGACTCTTCATTCTGTCCCGCGTGAGCGGCATGTAGCAGGAGCTTCGTGTCAGCTTCCTCATGGTCACATTCAAGTTCAGGTACTGACGACACAGTCATGACACCATTCGACGCCTTGATTTTCTCACATTTGCCGGCATGAATGACGTACAACAGCATGTCATCCAGTTTTGACGGAGAGATGTTTCTCGTCCACGATTTGACGATGAACTCTATCAACGCCTCCTTGTTGGCTCCGCACAGGAGATAATTGGCCCACTGTTTTGGAAGGGCTTGATCACGTCTGTAGATGGTTCGTACCTGAAGATCGCCCACCCTGTCCGCTCGTCTGGCGTGCTCCAGGCACTTGATGCTGATACTTGGGTAAGTATCAAACACCACGTGCAGTCTCGAAAATTGGTTATGTCGTGCTTTGGCCACTACGATGTTCAGCACCATCTCTTCCATTTTGCCGAAAGTGTTAGGCAGTGAGCCAGCCTTTATCGCCTGAATAACGGCCATTCCATCCACAATTGTTGCACCTTGGATAGGCCGAGCGTCCACACGGCAATCGGACCCCAGTTTCAGTATATGGTTGCGGAATTTGGCTTTGTCCGTCTTAGCAATCGAACCATCACCGGATGCCAGCAGGAAAGATATGTTCGCCAGTGGGTATGCGAGCAGATCGTGGAGTGTTACATTGCTTTACTCGCCAATCAACAGCAGTCATGTGAAAAGACAATGTTCATTCACAATTTCAACCTTCGGCGTCTGCTGGTAGGGAGTCGCGCCTTCGAGAAAGTTGCCAATTTGGCCTTCGAAATCGGACTGAAGAATGGGACCTCACCCGAGAGAAGCCGATCACGCATGAATTGCACGACAGCATTCTCTCCCTTGACATATGCATTCATCAAGTCCGCGGAAGTGGCTGGCGGTGCGATGACACCTAACTAATATTGACGAGTTCAAGGTGAGTGCCGGAGAAAGGGTTAATCATTTGAAGTACTGTGTCCATCACTTGTACCACCACTGCTTCGTTCTTCTTCGAGCTCGACACATCCAAATCCTTTCTCGTTCGGGGTTCGTTGTGGATACCCGCCATGGACTCACATTTCCTTGCGATTTCCGCATGTGCTGGTTGGGACAGGATCCACTTATTCACAGCTGTGCTTTTCTGAGTGTAACCAATGATGCCTCCACTGGTCTTGCTGTCCCGATTTAAAGTCTGCTCTATGATCTGATCACACGCAACACTACTAAATCCATAACGAGTATGCCGTTGGGCAGTCCATTTGCCGTCCATGAACGCTTGATAGGTGTCTGGGTGGGAGTGCTCCAGCCCGGCCATTTCCAGCCAGTAAACGGGTAAGTATCTTGCATAGTTTAGGTGATCGTACGCAAAGTACCAGGGCATTGACGATCTCGTGATCGCAAGGTGTTTCGGCCAGTTCGAAGTACGAGTTGCCCGTATAAGCTCTAGTCCTGGCTCCACCATTTCCAAGTCGGGCCATGTAATGTCTAAACTTTGGTGTTTGTTCAGGTCATCCCTTACCATGAGTGCTCCCGAGTATAGAACATGTAAATTGAGGTCTGAGTCACCCTGCTGTGGACCCTGACTGGCTTCATCCTCTGTAGTTGACTCTGTTTCTGTTGTAGAGCTACTGTCTACAACAGCAGCCTGAGCAATGGAATCAATATCAATGTCCTTCATGTACACCACTTCGCTCTCAGATATTTTTGGTGGACGATAGAAAATCATGTCTGGGTACCGTTCCTGCAGTCTTTTCTTCAGTCTTGTTGCCTGGTCGTTGGCCTTATCCTGACCTTCGCATACTCTGAGTCGGTCATTGAACATCTCACACAACTTCTTCATATGTATAGATTGCTTTCCATCAATGAGTCTAACCTGGATTACTTTATCACAGAAAATGTCAAATGTTGAGTCATAGTTCACTTTCTGAGTTTGGAGTTTACTTTCACTCTCTGTCAGTGGTATGTGTCATTCACATACTCGTAATAACATTTACGGTGATAACAAACTTCCAGCGCCACACAGTCTTTATCCTTCATAGTTGTCATTATTCTCACATCACGTTCATCTCTCCTCTGCTCAGCAATTTCCCTCAGCTTTCCTCCATCCTGTGTTTCTGCCAGGGACAACTGATCACGTTGAGATTTTCCTTTGACACGGATGAATTTGTCTTTTTTCTGGCATATCACACAAATTCTTGGCAGTACACCAGCTGATTTGCCAGCCACCCTTTCTACAGAGATTCTGAGGGATTTTCTACGTATTTTGTGGTATGAGTGCCCCTCTTCTTCTCGTCCGCCCACCACCTCACTGGCTCTAGCAGAAACTGCAGTAGTGCTGGCTTCTGATTTCCTTTTCCTGGCTTCAGTACGTTTTATATGATCCTTGTTACAAAACGACGCATAGCAGAACCGGTGACAGCCGGCATCCGCAGGAGGATCAGTCATTGGCAGCAGTTTCATAATTTGATCAGCCAGCAAACGGCATTTGTTGATAGTTTCACTATCTGTGGCGTCGCACCAAGCCTTCGCACACTCACATACCTTAAGCCAGCTCTTATCTGTGAATTGCATCACTTTCTCATCATCCTCCCCGCCCAAGTGTGAAACAACGCATATTTGGTAGTTGAAAGACCAAAAATCACTCAAAATCACCAGACAACCATGGGCGCCGCCATCTTGATTTGTTGTTTCCTGGTCGTTTCCTCCGCGATTACAAGCATGCCAGGCCCACTTCACGGCGGTAATTTCAAATGGTAATAATTGTCGGTGTGTCAACTTGTGCATATGGAAACAAGTAGGAATTTCAATGGTGTGTTCTCATGAATATACATGGTGAATTTCGTTTAGATTGGTGATCTGCACAACGAAACTGAATGAACCGACCCACCTCCACATGACCTATTAGGGCCACACGTTGACTGTGACAGGAGAGGAAGTCTGTGAGCCATGAGTGGAGATGGCCTTGGACACCATGGGAAGAGAGTTTGGTGAGTAGGGCAGGGTGCCAGACTGTGTCAAAAGCACGTGATATGTCCCGGGAAACGGCTCGGATTTCCTGTCTGGCATTGAATACCTCCATCCATTGTTGGGAGAGCAGAAGCAGCATATCCAGGGTAGAGTGACCTGGTCTGAAACCAAATTGATGATCGGAAATCAAGCCATTGGAGAAGAGGAAGGATTTCATGTCTGAAGCGATGATGGATTCCATAACCTTGCTGATCATTGGGAGAAGGCTGATTGGTCTTGAGTTGCAGGGATCTGTTTTTGCACCTTTTTAATGCAGGGCAGTGATGTTTGCAGATTTCCAAGCAGATGGCAGATGACCTTGAGCAAATGAGAGGGTGAATAGAACAGAGAGAGGGTGAGCAGGAGCAGAAGAGCAGGCTTTCAGGACACGTGGGCTGATGCCGTCTGGACCCGTTGCAGAATCTGAGTCGAGGTTTGACAGCAAGCTCTCCACCTTGTCAGGAGAAAAGGACACAGAGTCCAGGGACAGTTGGGTGCGACTGGGTAAGGTGGGTAGAGAAAGTGATGGGTTTTTGACACAAGATTTAGCTGCAAACACCGAGTTTTGGCATTCAGCTTTTTCACGTGCGGTATCAGCAGTGCGGCCATTTGAGGTAAGGGGGGATTGGGGGGGAACATACACCAGAAACAGATTTGATTAGACGCCACCAGGATTTTGAGGAGGGAGAGAGGTTTGAGAGTTCAGACTTGAGATGACAAAGATGTTGTATTCTGGTTCTCCTGAGGGTAGATACACACTTGTTCCGAGCTTTATGGAAGGAACTGAGATTGCCATCAGTTTGGTTTGCTTTCCATGAGGCAAAGGCAAGTTGTTTCAGGACAACTGCCTCGCCACAAGCTTCAGTGAACCAAGGGCGGGAGGAAGGGTAGGCCAACTGAAGACGAGAGGGGATAAATCTGTGCATGAGGGAGAGCAAGTTTCTTTGAAAGAATTCCCAGGATGAGTTAATGTTGGAGAAAGTGGCGATAGGAGACCAGTCTATAAGTTTGATGGCTGCTTGGAGACCCTGCCAGTCGGCTTGAGTGAAATGCCAGACTCGACGGCAGTGAGGTTCTCTGATAATAGTTCTCTGATAATAGCCAGAGAGATGTCCACTTTGGCAAGCACGTGGTTAGGAGAACCGATTGGAGCAAAGGAAAAGCAGCAGATGTTGTCAGGGAAATTTGTCAAAATCAGATCCAGAAGAGTTGGAGTACCATTGGTTGAGATCCGGGTAGGGAAGTTGACCGATTGAGTCAGTCCCAATGAGTCGCAGAAAGCTTTTGCTGAGGTGCCATGACAGGTGAGAGAGGTACCCACACCGAGCCAGCTGGCATGATGACAATTGAAGTCGCTACATAAGAGGAAGAGAGAGTTTGGATGAGAAGATAGAAGATGGTCCATGTTTTCGGATAGTGAGGTGTAGATGGAGGCATCACTGTTTGGTCGACGGTACAGTGCACATATAAACATGAGGTTGGAGTGGAGGGGAAGCCGTAGCCAGAGGTATTCTTGGGGGTGTGGGGGAATGAGAGCAGTGCATGGAGAGTGAGGAATAGAGTCTTTGATGAAGAGAGCAACTCCTCCACCAGGACGAGGCTCAGGTCTGTCATACCGGAGGAGGGAGTAACCAGGGAGAGATACTTGGGAGTCAGACACGTCTTGGGGGAGAAAAGTATCTGTTAGGCAGATTATGTCTGGTTTGTCAGTGGCAACCTGTATGGAAAGATCTGAAAGGTTTGAGCGAAGGCCCCGGATATTTGAGGTCCACACTTTTAATGAAGAGGTAGGGGAGGAGGCTTTGGGTGCTGGGGGTGGGGGGGAGGGGGAGGGTAGGACAAGGGACGAGGAGGGGAGGTAAGGAGGGTTGTTGGAAGAGTGTGGGGGATTGCAAAATAGCTAGGGGAGGGGGCTGGATAAGGAGGAGAAAAGGCCCTGTGGTGCTGCGGGAGAGAGGGAACAAGAGAGGGGGAAGAAGGCAGTTGAGGATTTGAGGAGGTGGAGTGAAGAGATGGAGGTGAGAGGGTAGTGGAAGGAGGCAGCTTTGTGGATGAGTGGGTGGGGGGGCAACTTTGAGAAGGATGGGTGAGGGGGATGAAAGGTGGAACAAAGGTGAGTGGGGAATTTTGGAGAGAGGTGAGAGGGAGGCTTGGAGGGAGAAGAGTGGGATGGTTGCTTTGAAAGTGAGAGTGAGGGGTGAGAGGGTGAGTTGGCACTTGGCACTGAAGTTGGAAAAAAAGAATGGTTTATGAAAAGCGAACATTCTTAGCAAACTGGGTTTTTTTTTAAGTTTTAGGTCAGAGATGCGATTTAACACAAATCCTGATGGATGCAATAAAGGCGAATTCAGAGAATGGAGAGAAGAAACGCTGCAACAGTTGGATTTTTTAGGCAAGGAATGAAGGAGAGGTCGAAATGAGAGCAGTCTGTTAAAATAGCAGAAGAGTAGTGCATTATGAAACAGTAAAGAGAACCACATGTGTGAGAGAGGAAGATGATGCATTATAAGATATCGTTTTTGTTATTATTATGAATGTTTGAGAGAGTTTTCAACAGATTAGGTTATGGAAGTGTTGTAGAAAAAATGCGAGGAAGAAGAAGAGGAGCAAGAATAAGAGGAAGAAGAAGAGGTGATGAAGAAGAAGAAGAAGAAGAAGAAGAAGAAGAAGAAGAAGAAGAAGAAGAAGAAGAAGAAGAAGAAGAAGAAGAAGAAGAAGAAGAAGAAGAAGAAGAAGAAGAAGAAGAAGCAGAATGAGGAGAAAGGTGGCAGTTTTTTAATTTTTTTAAGATAAGAAATAGAGAGATTAGTTGGGAGAAATGGGGGACGTTAGGAAAGTGGGGAGGATAGAAATTGAAGGTAATGGGTAGAAAAAAACAAATAAAACGATCGTACACTGAGGGGAACCGGAAGTCCTCAGCCTATGCCTCAAGCCTTGGCCTCAAACATCCGGTAAGATGTCGCCAAAAACTCACAAAATATCACGATTTTTGAAACAAAACCGAACTAGGAACACACAGTAACATGTAGGTGAGAAAATAAACAGTTAAAACGGGACAAATAACGACCGGAAACTTATCTTTGAGATCGTCAGCAGAAAGCTCCTAAGGAGACCTGTCAATGCTCCAAACCCGGAACCGGAAGAGGAACTGTAACCCGGAACTGGACTGTTCTTTGGAGTTGTGGATGCTGCCTCACATTCCCTCGCCTCCACTGAATTGCTCCTGCACCCTTCCTTTTCCCGAGCTGCACTATTACCCTGCATACAACTCAGCATCGTGCTATCGAGAAATCCTCGCTTGCTTAACCCATTGTTTCATAAGAGTGTGGTCTCTCGTACCTAGTGGGGTGAGGATTGTTTATTCATCCTTATGTATAAGTTTTCGTTTCCCACATCCATATTTGTGGATATTGACTTGCTTGGTTTGTTTCATTTTGCATTTCCCATTCACCTTTCTCCATGCATGCCTTATAAATAAACCCTTATAAATAGAATAAACATCTTCCATTCTTCTGCTTCCCGTGCATGCCACCGCCAAATCAGGTACAATTGGGTGACCTTCACCGTTTGCTCGCTTGTACTTTGTAGTATAATCGGACTATCAGATCAGGATAAGAAGTATGTAAGGTGGATCGGGAGGGGTAGAACTGTAGATGGCAGAGCAGGTTCATCTTCATCGCAGGAAGAATCTCCCCAGGAGCCACTGTGTGGATTCAGGCTGATTAGCATAGGCCACACTGGTACCTTGTAACACTCGGATTGTCGTACATCGTAACATGAGCATTGGAGTAGGGAGCCAGCAAACTTTTGGATGTTGCACCAGTTCCCGTCCACAGACACGACCAGGAAATGATCATGTGCTCGAGATTTAGATCCATCCAAGTGTAAATATACGAGGTCTCCAACATAAACTGTCGGTGTGGCAGGGCAGGCACCTAATGGGAACTTTGACTTTTCGCTATGAGCATGGTTCTTGGTGTGTAGTGCATGCTGCTCTCTTATAAAGTTCTGATACAGGACTGGGATCTAGTGGAAAGTAAATTGGTCACGTTGAGTCCACATTTCCAATAGGGACAAACTGAGGGATCTGATGTGCGAGTTTAATTGGGTAGGAGCTATGGAAAGCTGGAGAGGTGAGTCTGTGCCTCCTAATGGGTCTTGGTGTAGCAGTTTGGTATCCAATTTCTGTCCAGCTTTCTCAGCAAAAAGATTCTCGTTGAGATTTTTGGTGCAACCAAATTTGATGGATGTGGTGATCTTGCAGGAGCTTGTCATTGGTGAGAGACTTGACTGCGGGGGCGGGATCCATCCACAAATCGAAATTCAGCAATGAGACGGAGCACAGCATCACAAAGTGCCATGACTTTCGTCGTCAATAAGAGAGGCACAGTTGTAGGAGGTATACGTATTCATGCAAGACGAGGATCAACTGATACTCGCGTTTTAGAACATCTGCTGCAAAAGTCACACCAATTGTCTCAGGAGGATCATCGGTCAATCAAGGGAGGGCACATGGAGTGATCTTTTGCAGGGATGTGCAGTGGTAGCAACTGGTGTTTACATGGTTGACTTATCCATGTCAAAGGCAAAGAAATGGTGATGCATCACTTGCTTGAGCTGATGGCAAGATGGGTGATCAAGCTTGATGTGGAGAGCCGTTGTAAGGCCATCCAGGACCAGATGTGGGATGACAATACATTCGTGGGTAGGTTGGAAGGGGTCGTGACATTGGACAACCAACATTTCACCTTTTGATATGGTGGCTGAATTCAAGTACCTTTTCACATCTTTGATATTCGTTGGCTTATTTGAAGGTTTGGTACCTTGTTTGAGATGGGCATGCGTTTGGCGTAAATCTGTGCACCACAGAGCTAACCAGGCTGAACAGTTTGTGAAAGGCAACTTGATTTTACCGGTGAGGATGTCTTGGATGGAGGAATGATGGACTACACAGTCTTCCGTCCGCTCAACAGATGAACAAACTTGACAGTGGTGATTGTCATAATCGGAGGCATTCTGGCAGGTGAAATCTGAGGGTCAATTATCAGAGCCTGCAAGGTGGTGGACTGATGCCTGGTAATGACTGCCTGATGACAAGAAGGTGGAGATATGGGAAATAGCTGAGAATTTTCCTCGGCATAGCTTTTCAAAAGGTTGTGCACATGGTTTAATGTCAGTCAGTATGCAAGCTTTATGGAAGGACAGGATGATGAATGGACCAAAGTGATTAATAGCAATAGCGATCGAGTGCTTCAATTTGCAGGGAAGGTGGGTGACTTGGTGGCACCACAGTTTGGTGCTGAAAAAGCCCGCAAGCTGTGAGGTTCCGCTGCAAGTGACATACAGGGTGGCCCCTCTTCCTTTTTTTCTTTCCGGCTCGTCAGTGACAATTCACAAATGGTCTTCAGGGTGTGGAAGGACAATGGTTTGGCTCGATGAGAGAGCTTTCCTGGAGTTGGGTTGTGTAATGGTAGGTGTATCGATGGTGATGTCTGAAGGAACGAAGACGGAACGATTTTGGCAAAAGTGTTCATGGGACCAAACAATCTGGGGGTTATTGGTCGAGTTACCAATGTGGGTCTTGTTCGACATGCTTGATATCAGATCTGGTGGGAGGGGGGAATATTTTGGTTGGAGGAAGATGAGCCCATTATCACAGCGAGGTTCAAGGGTGTACTGTATGTGGAGTCACAGATTATCAGGAAGGTCCAATTCGATGTATTCACCGGCCATACAGTTGTAGTTTGGGGAGGGGCATGTAGCATATGAGCATGGCGAATAGTTTGTTGAGTGAGGGTGATGCCAGACAAACCGTAGTGGTAAATTGACCCGTCTTTGAGTATAACGTGGCATTTAGCTGGGATAACCGAAATGACATTCAGCTCCATAAAAGGCTTTCCTCCCAGGACATCAGCATCGAGGTTCTCAACAACGAGACCTTTGAAGTTAAACAGCCGATCGTCATGGATCATGACAAAAGTGACTTTGCCGAGTACTGTGAGTGGAGAGGAGCCTTCGGACTGGTGTGCTGATTGGGAACTCTTCTCCATGGGGAGTCCCAGGCCGTTTAGTGGTTGATAGGCATATCGTGTTTCTGGTGTCTGCACTGTCAATTATGACATGGCTAATGTGGTGACCATTAAATATGTCCAAGTAAGTTGACTTGTGTACCTGAATTCTATACGCAATGGGGGACGACTTGTCATAGTCGTCCGAAGAGTCGATGCGGTGGGGGGAGGGGGGTTTCTTCCTCCATATCATCAAAGCAGTCAAAGATCTATCAAGAAGTCTGTAGACTTCTGATGTAGGGAGGACACAGACACTCCTTTGGCTCATTACAACATAAATTATCAAAAAAAAACTACCAAGATAGAACTGATAAACATATAAATTACCTACCAGTCATTTGAGGAGAATTTCGGAGTAATGCTCATTAAACTTTGGGACATCATCGCTGAACCAGAAGAATGAGAGACCCAAAAGTGCCCATTTGTCATTCTTCTTCTTACTCTTTTCTAACAGACTAACTCAAAATTGGTTTCAGCTACGAACTTTGTTTAAACACCAATATACTGCATTTACAGCAGGAAGGTGCAAACTAATCAAAAATTTAATAGCTGGAAAGGATTCCACGAAAAAGTACACAAAACTGCATCCATTTGTTAAGGATAGGAAGGAATCAGGAGTGGTCAGGACTACGACTGCAATCAGACTGATGGGGGCGGGGCCATGAGACATTTTCCCAAGAGCCAATCAGACCAATATGGTTGTGCTTAACGGTGGAATATTATCAGCACTGCTGTTCGCGCAGGGCAGTCACGGGGCCGATTGACAGCAACACACACATATATTTATATAAAGTACGTACTATATTGAATATTAGATCATCTACAAAGTATGTACAGTACGAATACAATGTGAGCACATTGACAAAGTTTGTACTCTATTATTTGTAAATCAGTTGTAGAACATGTTTTTTCCATCCATATATAGCATATAGAGTATTCCATCCATATAGCATCGCATATAGAGTATTCCATCTGAAATCACCAAATTTAAGAAAATGTTCCCAGTTGACCCCCTCAGATTTACTTTAAACTTTCATAAAATAGTTCCCAGGTATCAAAATGAAGCTGCGTAAAATTTTAGGTCCATAGATGCGGTCAACTCCGAGATATTGAGGGTTGAAAATGTGGTTGTAGCCCTATTTTTATGGTCGTTGCGAGCATCACAAAATGAACGGCTACTTTTAAACTCCCACAACTTTTTAAATATTAATGCAAGAGCCTTGAAATTTTCAGAGATTATTCTTCTATAACTGCTCTGTAAGAAACAAACATAAAACTGAGTATATCTCTATTAAATTTTATGACCTGATCAGTTGAAATCCAGAAAAAAAATGTTGGTTTTGTATGAAGACCCAACTTTGAGACCCCATAAATATTTTTATTAAACCATCCCAGAAGCTTGAAATTTTTTCATGCAATAACTGTATGGTAGTAGTCTTCAAATACATGTTTACTTTTCTTAATCAGTCATATATAATAGTCATGATCCCTCAAAAAG
>NC_140974.1:75354285-75366785 GCF_056783735.1 Eptatretus burgeri | reverse complement strand
AGATCTGGATAAAATCACAAACTGGTCCAACACGTGGAACATGTCTTTCAATCCTGACAAATCTTACACTCTCACTATGTCTCTTCGGAAGGACTGTTTAGAAACCCCCCCCCCCCCATCCACTTTCTCAACAATCCTCTGGAAGAAGTCCTTTCTTTCAAGTTTCTGGGTCTCACTATCTACCATAACCTTTCCTGGGAAAGCCACATTTCAAACCTCGCCTCCAAAGCCAGTCGCCGACTGGGAATCCTCCGTCATGCAAAGTCCTTCCTCGGCCCACCTGAGCACCTGACAACTTACAAAGCTTTTGTCCGCAGCCTGATGGAGTACTGCTCTCCCCTTTGGGCTGGTGCTCCTGCCTCCCACCTTTCTCAGCTTCACGCTGTAGAAACCAAGGCATTTCGGATCATGGGCATCTCCCCCAATGAGGCGAGTCTTTGGGCCTCTCACTCAATCACCACAGGTTGGTCGGTGGTCTTTCTGTCTTCTACCGTCTCCTCTCCAGCCTTGCCCCCCCTGCTCTCTCTGCGATTTGTCCCCACCACATTCCCACAGGGCGCTCAAGGTCCGCCAACAACCCCCTTCTGGTAAAACTACCAAAATCACGAATCACTGCTCACCTTCACTCTTTCGTTCCTCTTTTTTCCACCTTTGGAATAAACTCCCTCACTCTATTCATTCCCATTCTTCCCTCCAGGCCTGCAAAACAGCTGTTCACCACCACCTCTTATCATCCCCCATCCAAATTCTCCATATTTTCTACCCCCGATAATCCACCCAAGCCCACCTCCTTCAAATTCCCTGCTTTCCTTCCTGAAAGTCCCTGTAATGTCCATCTTCTATTCCTCATGTTCCCCGTCCCATCCCTCTCCCTTCCACAGATCTCCTAATGTCTCTGTTCCCCACTGTTTTGACCTTCCCACTCCCTCCCCTTGTCTCATGCCCCACTTGCTGTGCGTTGTGTGTTAGCTCTCACACGAGCCTCGACAAGGTATACCAAAAAAAAACCCGATTGGTTATTGGTTGTCATCCCACTGGATGGCGACGTAAGGTCAGTATATAAGGTGGGATACCAAGCGGTTGTAACCAGAGCTGGGTTTGTGACCCACGAGCTCATAACAGAGCACGTTAACACAGTGAGGATCAATGTGCAGCCATGACACATAGCATTGGAGAAGGATGATGACATGAACGTTGCATGTAAGGCATTAGCTGGTGTCTGGTGAGTTGCATACGATGGACCAGGAGCTGGCATCATGTTATACTGAGCAGACAGAACTTGTCTGTTGGACACGTTTAATGTCGACAAGTTCTCTGTGGATGCTGGTGCCGCAGTGTTAACGGCTAGTGAAAGGGGGTCTGCCTGAAATTACATTGGTTTGAGTGATGTCGCTGGGTCAGGTGGAATATCTTCAGTATCGTCTTCAGATAGAATGGATGGTGACAACGATGTGGTGTCCATTGACAAGAGCAATCCCACCTTCTCCACAGGTGTCGGTAATCCAGCTGCTGAAATATTGATGAATCCTTTCATTCGTTGCTGCACCTGTTGCTGCTCGAGATACATCTGTTGCTCTTTGAGCTGCATCTGTTGTTCTTTGAGTAGCAATTGAGCTTGATCCAATTTGCATCCCATGGCAGCTCTGACAGAGGCCTTGGCTGCTTCTGTGATGGCCTTCAACATGAGCAGAGAGCTGTAAGAATTGGACGAACCAGTGACAGACCATGTGTGAAGTGACCTTGACATGGCTGCTCTCAATGAACCAATGCAGCCAGTGACAGACCGTGTATGAAGTGAGTTCCTCAACATTGCAGCGGTTCTTCCTGCCGGCGGCAAGACGCGCGTGGAATCAGGTTTTTACTATCCTGGAATGGCCTACTTGTCCCGATTCTTGAATAAGAATTCTTTAGGTAGTTTAACCAACACTTGCAGAGTTTCAAATCACCTTTTCTTTAATTCAAAATACCACAAATGCGTTGGTAAAAAAAACCATGCCTTTTCTACAAAACCACAAGTCCTGCCAGACCGGGGAAGAGTCCACTCGCCTTCTGAGGCAATGACGATGGAACACATGGGTGGAGCATAAATATGCATGAGGCAAAACATAAATATGCATGAGGCAAAACATAAATATGCATGAGGCAAGACGTACGTGGAACATCCAGTCTATCAATAAATTTTGCAGTTAATTAAATTGTCCACGTGTAGACATGTTAGGGGTTATGCATTTGCATTTCCACATTGTCTGTATCCGTGTCTAGTCTTTTCCGTCAACATCATGCCATGTACACGTGAGACTTTTTGCTATTTTCTGTAATAACCCATTTCCTTCATCATAGCACAAAAGAGCCAAACCCCTCTCACCAGCCAACACCATCATCATTGTTATCAGCTTCATCATAATCATTAAAGGTACATTCATTTTACACAGTACTACCACAGTTTGGGGGCTAGCCCCACCACATTTTCTGTGCAGCTTTTGGGGTCCCTACAAGTGTCCTGTCCTAACACGTGTTCTAAAGTGGGGTGGGTGGGAGTTTTCATTTAAAAAATCAATTTTTTTTAGATTTCGGGCTCCTATCCGTGTGTAGCATGGGTATCTCGCCAGTATTGGATATTTATCTCTCTTGGCCATATATTTACGGTCCTGTTCAGGGAGGTAAGTAAAAACACTGACAAAATGGCGGTCTGTGCGTCCCGCATGGAGGCATAATGTGTCAGATTTTTGTTGGCGCTGCGATGGCTTATATTTCGGTGTCGTGTTGACAGTGGGAAATGGGTATTTGTTGGAGACCAGACATAGGGGATGTGGAAGCACACATGACATTTTGCGTCTTCACGTGTGTACACATGTGTACGTGTGTTCACGTGTGTACCCCAAAATTTGTGAGTTCCACGTATTCGCGGTTGATAACACTGAACAACAAATTTCAAAAATTTTTTTTTACTGGAGATGTGTAAAGTGATTAAGACTAATTTGGGTACGCTGATTTCAAAAATCATAACCGTTTTGCTGTATCACGTCAGGATTTTCAGGAACAGAAATATTCCCATTGCCTAGAAGTCAGGATTTCAATGAAATTTACATATGTCTTTAACATGTCTATTTCGTACAATTGTTGTTAACTTGTGTTATATTTCTTTCTTTCAGATAAAGATGAGTAGGCGTTCCTGTACCAATCATCCTGACAACTTCTGTTATGTCTGTGGTCGGTATACCAAAAAAGATCAACAGCGAAGTATATCTACAGCAGTGAAAATGAAGGCCGCCTACTTTCACTACTTCGGGTGTAAGGTGGGGGACCAAGAACAGAGCTGGGCACCACACATCTGCTGCACGAGCTGTCACACAACCTTGACTCAGTGGTTGGTGGGCAAGCGCGCGAGCATGCCATTTGCGGTGCCCATGATATGGCGTGAGCCGCAGAATCATCATGATGATTGTTATTTCTGCTGCACAAGCATCGCCGGCTTCAACAAGAAGAATAAAGGTCACATCAAGTATGCTGACTGCGTCTCTGCTCGTAAACCTGTGCCTCATGATGACGAGAACCCCGTTCCAACACCTCCAGCTGATCAGAACATAGCTGTAAGCAGTGGTGAAGAGGATGGTGATGATGAACCTTTTGAACCCGACACTCAAGAATCACACCTTCTGAACCAGGGAGACTTAAATGATCTTGTAAGAGATCTCTCGCTGTCAAAGGCGAAGGCAGAGCTGCTTGGATCAAGGCTGCAGCAGTGGAATCTACTTGAACCTAACACCAAGATATCCTTGTTCAGAGCACGTCACAGAGACATGGCTGAGTTCTTTGAGATGGAAGACACGATGACATTCTGCAGTGACATCAACGGTCTGTTGAAAGAACTTGGGTGTGATCACGATCCTGCAGACTGGCGCCTCTTCATCAACTCGGGGAAGAACAGCTTGAAGGCTGTTTTGCTCCACAATGGCAACGAGAAACCATCAGTCCCACTGGCTCACGCGTTCGGCATGACAGAGACCTATGAGACTATGCGGCAGCTGCTTGATTCCATCAAGTACAATGACTTCAACTGGCACATCTGCGGAGACTTGAAAGTGGTGGCGCTGTTGTTAGGGCTGCAGTCAGGCTACACGAAATACATGTGCTTCCTTTGTCTCTGGGATAGCAGAGACGACAAGAATCACTGGACGAAGAAAGATTTGGAAGAGCGAAAAGAGCATGTACCTGGTCGACACAACGTGAAGCATGTCGCCCTTGTCGACCCAGCCAAGGTTTTCCTTCCACCACTCCACATAAAGCTCGGCTTGATGAAAAGTTTTGTACGGGCAATGGATCTGAATGGGCGTGGGTTTTTATACCTCAAGGAAAAGTTTGGCAACACCTTGTCGGAGGCCAAGATCAAGGCTGGTGTCTTTGTTGGACCGCAAATCCAACAGATTATGAAGGACGAAACTTTTCCGACAACTCTAAACCCCAAAGAGCTGGCAGCGTGGAGGAGCTTCAAAGCTGTGACGGACAACTTCTTGGGGAACGAGCGCGCGGACAACTATGAAGAAATAGTGCAGCAGCTGCTGGAGTCCTTCAGGAAACTTGGCTCCAGGATGTCCCTGAAAATCCATTTCCTACACCAGCACCTGAACTTCTTCCCTGACAACTTGGGAGCAGTCTCGGACGAGCACGGCGAGCGATTCCACCAAGAGATTTCACTCATGGAGACGCGTTACCAAGGGCGGCACAACCCGAACATGATGGGCGATTTCTGCTGGTTCCTGCATCGTGAAACTGACAAAGAGCAGCACAAACGCAAAGCCAAATGCCTAAAGCATTTTTAATTACATTCTAGTGGAGTTTTTTCTGTAATTTCTATAATTTTGAAGCATTCATGATGAAATAAATGAATAAATGAATTTTTGTAAATTTCATTGAAATCCTGACTTCTAGGCAATGGGAATATTTCTGTTACTGAAAATCCTGACGTGATACAGCAAAACGGTTATGATTTTTGAAATCAGCGTACCCAAATTAGTCTAAATCACTTTACACATCTCCAGTAAAAAATTTTTGTTGTTCAGTGTAATTTGCGACATACTCGTACATTCGTGGGAAATTGCCCCGCGTATTTACATCTTCCACGAGCCACACACAAAGCAACTGGATGGACGTACAGTACAATACTGTATGTACGCAAAAAAAATCTTCCACGAGCCACGAACATGACCTGCTTCCTGTACGTGTATTGCAGCTTCGCGGCATAAACATAGTTTCACGGGATGTCTCACCAGTATTACACATCATTCCCCGTGACGCCATCCCCTGTGAGTTAGTTACAGAAAGAAAACACTAACAGCATCTATTGATGCATCCAGTAATTACCAGGTCGCCACATACGCACATTACACAATGGAAACATTCAGCGCATCTTAGTGTAAATCACCAACATGCTGCTGTTCAGTTCTCCCAGAACCAAAACGTGTGTCAAGAGGCAAAGAGAAACACGGGTTACCAGAATGCCGCCATTGTCCAACGAGCTTTTAATCTGAACATTGTACACCAGGCCTGTCCATGCATGCGTGGACGCAACATAGCAATACATCACAACTACGAACAGCACCATCATCGCTGTTACATTTTAAAAACGCTCAGCATAATCTACCTGCAGATAGGAAAGACATCATGTCCTGTGAGTTAAAGAGTGGAAACGTTCAGGATATCTATTGGTGAAATTAGCAGCCAGCTACATATGGACTAATTACACAATGACATCGCACATCTATTATCAGCTGCCAAATACAACATTACTTGTAAAAATTCTCCACAAACAATATGCAGAATACTCAACACATCCTGGATCGCCATCATTCTCGTCCCTCGCTCTGACATATGTATTGCCTCTCACTCCATTCATTCTTCGAAAATGGCTCCCAAGGATCGAGGATAACACTCAGAAGGGTATGCCTCTAATAGGACCATTGATAGCGAAGCTCCTGCATGACCATCTCACTGGCGCGAGTGGTGCAAGCACGAGCGTGGTGGATACAAGCGGCACCTCCATCCCGTTTACAGTGAGCAGGGGGTGGTTCCACTGCTTCAAGGCATGATATAATTTGTGCAACATCAAGCTCGTAGAGGAGCGTGCCTCCACGGACCATGACACGGCCAAGACATTCCCTGCAGAACTCACAAGCCTCATCGAGGAGAAGGGGTACCTGCCGTAGCAGGTCTTTAATGCTGATGAGACTGGCTTGTTTTGGAAAAAAGATGCCGACCAGGATGTTCATCTCACAGTGCGAGAGCAAAGCAGGCCGCTTTAAGACCGCAAAGGACCGGGTATCCCTTCTTCTCCGTGCAAAAGCCGAAGGGGACTTCATGGTAAATAAAGCCCATGATGCTCTAACGTTCGCTTCATTGTAACAAAGGCAAAACACTCACGGATTTTACCCCAACATTCGCGGATTTTACCCTGACATTCGTGGATTTTACTCCAACATTAGCGGATATTACTCCGACATTCGTGGAGATTACTCCGACATTCGTGGATTTTACGCCGACAATCGCGGATTTTACCCCGACATTCGCGGATTTTACCCCGACATTCGCGGATTTTACCCCGACATTCATGGATTTTACCCCGACGTTCGCGGATTTTACTCCGACATTCGCGGATTTTACTCTGACATTCGCGGTTTTTACCCTGACATTCGCGGATTTTACCACGACATTCGCGGATTTTACCCCGACATTCGCGGAATTTACTCCGACATTCGTGGATTTTACGCCGACATTCGCGGATTTTACCGCGACATTCGCGGATTTTACCCAGACATTCACGGATTTTACCCCGACATTCGCGGATTTTACCCCGACAATCACGGATTTTACCCCGACATTCGCGGATTTTACCCCGACATTCGCGGATTTTACCCCGACATTCGCGGATTTTACCCCGACATTCGCGGATTTTACTCTGACATTCATGGATTTTACCCCGACATTCGCGGATTTTACCCCGACATTCGCGGATTTTACCCTGACATTCGCGGATTTTACCCCGACATTCGCGGATTTTACCCCGACATTCGCGGATTTTACCCCAACATTCGCGGATTTTACCCCGACATTCGCGGATTTTACCCCGGCATTCGCGGATTTT
Source organism: Eptatretus burgeri (assembly GCF_056783735.1). Classification (NCBI taxonomy): domain Eukaryota; kingdom Metazoa; phylum Chordata; class Myxini; order Myxiniformes; family Myxinidae; genus Eptatretus; species Eptatretus burgeri. The sequence goes on along the minus strand of NC_140974.1, from coordinate 75,359,647 downwards.
ACCCCGACATTTGCGGATTTTACCCCAACATTCGCGGATTTTACACCGACATTCGCGGATTTTACTCCGACATTCGCGGATTTTACCCCGACATTCGCGGATTTTACCCCGACATTCATGGATTTTACCCCGACGTTCGCGGATTTTACTCCGACATTCGCGGATTTTACTCTGACATTCGCGGTTTTTACCCTGACATTCGCGGATTTTACCACGACATTCGCGGATTTTACCCCGACATTCGCGGAATTTACTCCGACATTCGTGGATTTTACGCCGACATTCGCGGATTTTACCGCGACATTCGCGGATTTTACCGCGACATTCGCGGATTTTACCCAGACATTCACGGATTTTACCCCGACATTCGCGGATTTTACCCCGACAATCACGGATTTTACCCCGACATTCGCGGATTTTACCCCGACATTCGCGGATTTTACCCCGACATTCGCGGATTTTACCCCGACATTCGCGGATTTTACCCCGACATTCGCGGATTTTACCCCGACATTCGCGGATTTTACCCTGACATTCGCGGATTTTACCCCGACATTCGCGGATTTTACCCCGACATTCGCGGATTTTACCCCAACATTCGCGGATTTTACCCCGACATTCGCGGATTTTACCCCGGCATTCGCGGATTTTACCCCGACATTTGCGGATTTTACCCCGACATTCGCGGATTTTACACCGACATTCGCGGATTTTACTCCGACATTCGCGGATTTTACTCCGACATTCGCGGATTTTACTCCGACATTCGTGGATTTTACCCCGAGATTCGCGGATTTTACCCCGACATTCGTGGATTTTATCCCGACATTCGCGGATTTTACCCTGACATTCGCGGATTTTACCCCGACATTCGCGGATTTTACCCCGACATTCGTGGATTTTACCCCAACATTCGTGGATTTTATCCCGACATTCGCGGATTTTACCCCAACATTCGCGGATTTTACCCCGACATTCATGGATTTTCCTCCGACATTAGCGGATTTTACTCCGACATTCGTGGATTTTACGCCGACATTCGCAGATTTTACGCCGACATTCGCAGATTTTACCGCGACATTCACGGATTTTACCCCGACATTCGTGGATTTTCCTCCGACATTAGCGGATTTTACTCCGACATTCGCAGATTTTACCGCGACATTCGCGGATTTTACCCCGACATTCGCGGACTTTACCCCGACATTCGTGGATTTTACCCCGACATTCGTGGATTTTACCCTGACATTCGCGGATTTTACCCCGACATTCACGGATTTTACCGCAACATTCACGGATTTTATCCCGACATTCACGGATTTTACAGCAACATTCACGGATTTTACCCCGACATTCACGGATTTTACCTCAAAATCTCTCCTCCCATTTCCCATTGAAACAATGCCCCCACATTCATGGTTTCAACATTCACGGGGTTTTCCCGGAATGTATCCCCCGCGAATGTCGGGGTCCTGGTGTATTTTGTCCTGCAAAGATGGAAAGGCTTGAGAAATTTCCGGTTTCATTGACGCTAGTGTACAGAAATGGAGTACAGTTCCATAATGTTGTTTGACATTTTAGGTAAGGCCAGGTGGATTAGTCGAAGCCAGCTGAGGACGCCAATATTTTTGAAGGATGGAGTGAGTTCTGTCAGCCAGAACTTGCTTGTGGTGAAAGATGCCTCAGTCACGGCAAAAAAAAAACTGTCATCGATAAACGCTATCAAGTGCTGATACAGGTCCTCCAGGCATTCTTCTGGTTCTAAGTGGATATCTGAAAAATCCAAGAAATGGGTGCCGGTCGATTGAAAACCGAAATGCAAGAGAATGACTCACCACATGTGGTCTGCGGATGCTGAATCTTTGACAATAGTATTACGCGCAATGACCGGACAATAATTTGCTTTCTGACTGAGCATCAGCTCTAACATGTTGTCTTTTTGCTGGGCTGTGCGGTGCTTGGCTTGTGCAATGTCTTCACCATTGTCAGTGAATACATGGAGAGGCACTGTTCTTGTTTTATTGAGCCATTCTGAGTCGATCACAAGAAATGGGGCAAAATTTGTGTCAAGGGATAATGTGTAGTGGAGATTTTTCTTCCAGTTTGTGAAATAATCCACTGTCTATGTTTTATGGAGATACCACTGTTTGAGGGCCTGATGTCTGTCAGCCATAGTAGTAAGGGGTATTACTCTCAGAAAATTGGTCGACGTCTGTGTCAATCAGGTTGTGAACGTCGAAAATCACAAGGCTCTCGGCCGTGGCATGCTTTGTCGGCTGAATGGCTTGGGCATAGGTTCGGAATCGCTACTCTCACGCCAGTGAGCTCGGTTGTACCTCTTAGTATTATCGGACTATCAGACCAAACACAAGCGGTTGTTTCTGAGAGCTGATTGAGCTTTATTTAGCGCTTATGGACTCTCATCAAATCAGCCCAGACACCCAACGGAAGAGGAACATGGAAAGGGAAACAGCATAAGCCAGGGGCGTGCTCAGGTGATGTCATGTCCTAAACCATACAACAACAACAACAACAACACCAACAACAACACCAACAACAACTACAACAACATCCATAGTGGCACTTGGATAAGGGTAAAGCTGGAGATTAATTTCACTGAACGCAGTAGTGAGAAACCTTTCGGACATTCGCAGGATAAAATATCCTGGTTAATGTCCGCTGTCTGATGCTACAATATTATTATTTTGTATTATGAAACCTTAATATTATTGTTATGCTCTTATAATCTATGTTGTTGTAAAAATGATATCATCATCATCATCATCATCATCATAAAACCATGATAACGTGAAAACTACAGTCATGCGGAACGACGCTCAAGCTGCTACGTATACACCGTAACATGGCATTTTTCCAAGGTGGGAAAAGGCAATAAAACATGGGAGTTTCTATTATTTTGCAGTCAAATTTAAAGCACCACAGACTAAGCAACTGAGACTAAGGTATAGGCTGCTGACTCGTGATACAATTAAGGTTCTGAAGCGTCACTCCAATACCCTCTCCCACCACCGTGAGCAGTACACATTTACGGTACTACACGGTACACATTTATGTCGATAATTTGTGTCGGCCCCACCTTCGTGACCTCCGGGTGGGGATGGGGGGATGGACCAAGTAGCTTCAACCTTTGTCTTATGACCCATCATCCCCATAGCAGGTTTGGTTGAGATTGAATAAGTAACGACCGAATGTATCAGCCACAGACAGACAGACACCAAATTGTGTATTTTAGTATGAATGTTGTTTCTCTCAAAGTTTACTATTTTAGATGCTTGTAATTGTTTACAAAAAGACTCAACCACAAAGTCTTATATCACAAAGTTGCTAAAAATCCCTTGTGTTATATTCCTTAGGCTCTCCCAGGGCACTGGGCCCAAGTTGATGACTGCTCACCTGCATTCCAATAATGGCATAGATAAAGAACAACATGGCGATGAGAAGGCAAACATAGGGCAAGGCCTGTAACACAAACACACAGACATAAAATGTCAAAATAACTCAGTATTCCTTTACTATTGAATTATATCAGTCGAGTGAGTAAATACATAAATCAATGGTGGAAAGAACATTGCTTTGTACGAATTATTGCCTCATTCAGGTCACATGATGGTAGTGCAATCTTGAGCATGTCATTCAGGAAATCCTCACAATACCTTGAAGTTTGTCCAGACACAAGGATCATGACTAAAGTATCACAGCTGGGATAAGATTCAACATTCACTCTAATTTCTCCTTCCCCATTTGATTCCCCCAAACATGTCCTTGTGAAAGCCTGTTCCTTTGGCTAATTTCAAAAAGCTGTGAAGTAATCTGAGAGTCTGTCCCCGAGGTTGAGGATCCCAAACAATAATACGTTGATCCCGTCTTTCCTGCAGCTCTCCTGCTTCTCTTCTTCTACTAAATACAAGAAGGGTTGGGTTGCAGCAGTTGCTGTCAAAAAGCTCACCTTCTCAACCTGAAAGGAAAATCCAACTAAGGATTCTAAAAAAAGCTCATCCAAGCTCATCTTCTCAACCTTTGGTAATTGCACAAGGTGAGCCACACATGCTTTAGAGTCCAAAGACAAATCATAACACAATACCGCATGAATACTGAATTATCTGGCATGCCTACTACATTGGTGAACTGGTGATGCCTGGTTAATTGTTTCACTCTTTGGGGTCCATCAGCTTTGAGGCTGCCTTTTAAGCTAGTGTGACCAGAAGCTTATAGCTTAGCGTGCTATGAACTGCCATAGGGCGTATGAGGTGTGAAAGACAATAGGAGTTGGGAAAGCAATCAGCCGCGTCTAACTCGGCCACTGCCTTCCACCCTCCGCTGGTTGTTGTAAGGTTGGGGTGAGACAAGCAGGCAAATTGGCATCCCATCAGGAGCTGAAGACCAGCGAGGCCCAAGCCTTCCTTGTGAGATGGCCGGTGATGCACCCTGTTCAAAAATGGCTCAGGCCACCACAGGGAACGGGGCTGAAGCTGCCCAATTGACAGGGAGCATAGGGGGTGAGCCAAGGGACTGAGCTCAATGGGCGAGGCCCTGGTGCATGACCTGGAGCATTGTGGCGATCTGGGAACCACAATTGGGGCACCATCTGGTGAGGTCCCAGTCCCAAAAACAGAATACTTCATTGCATTGAAGGTGAGGCAAAGATACAAGAGCAGCTGGAGTTAAAATATGAGCCACAAAATGGGCTGAAAGGGGAAGTTTAGATGAGGTGTGAAACATTGTGCTTGTCCTATGATTCTCTCCCTCAGCGTGGTATAAAAAGGTGCTTCCGTGTAATTTGTTAGTGGGATGAAAAGGATAATTAATAGCAAATTGTCTGCAGCATCTTCATATTTTGGGGAAAGACCGTCCATATTCAAACTAGAAGGGCACTCGGTAGAGTGCACACCTCCGCCACACAAAGCCTGATTCACTAGAACATATCGAGCCCAATAATTTTTTGAAATATCATATGCTATATGTCGTTTTTGGGCCCATCTCTCAATGGTGAAGAATCACTTTAAAAATTAAATACCTCCCGTATCTGGATCTGTATTCGAATCTTCACCAAAATCCAATCAGTTTGTCCTCGTCACACACCCAACGTGTCCACCAAGGTTCGTCCGAATCCATCCACCATTTTTTGTGATATCGTTCTATATAACAGTTTAGTCCTATCTCTGAATGGTGAAGAATCACTTAAACAATTATATTAGCCGGATGCAGATCTTCACCAAAATCTAATCAGTTAGTCCTTGTGACACCCAAACTGTCCAGCAAATTTCGTCACATTCCATCCACAACTTTTTGAGAAATCCTGCACACAAATAGACAGACAGGGGTGAAACATAACCTCCATCCG
>NC_140974.1:75274285-75351785 GCF_056783735.1 Eptatretus burgeri | reverse complement strand
ATTCATGATGGTTCATCTCAACCTACTCATTAATCATGATGGTTCATCTCAACCTACTCATTATTCATGATGGTTCATCTCAACCGACTCATTATTCATGATGGTTCATCTCAACCGACTCATCAATCATGATGGTTCATCTCAACCTACTCATTATTCATAATGGTTCATCTCAACCTACTCATTAATCATGATGGTTCATCTCAACCTACTCATTATTCATGATGGTTCATCTCAACCTACTCATTATTCATGATGGTTCATCACAACCGACTCATCAATCATGATGGTTCATCTCAACCTACTCATTATTCATAATGCTTTATGGTTCCACCAATCATGTAATCCTGTCCCTTCGTTCTCTCAACCAATCAACGTTGAGGACATTGCATTGTAACGTTATAAATGAGAGCTTGGTTCTTCTTCTTCATCTGTTTGTGGTTTTATCCCGAGGAGTGCAAGTGGAAAAGCTTTGATCATGTCTATTTTATTGAAACGAATATTTAAATTTTGTTCGACTAATGGAATGTTTATACATGTTTATGGCATGGTGATTCTCAGTTGTAAATTGAAATTATTTATATCTTTTTGACATCATTTTCTTTTCCACAGTTGATTGATGAAATATTTTTGCACAAAACACCAAATCGCATGTTTTAATTCAATGCAAAACCAAATGGCATCGTCGACACTCAAAAAGTTCAAAATTATTTCCTCATGTAAAGCATCAACTCTTGATCCCCTTTCATAAAGTCTGGAACATTTCTTCCTCTCACCTCAAGTAAATTCACCCCAATTATTGATGATCTCAAGGACTTGGACAAGCCTTGCTGCCGTTCGTGTGTGTGTGTGTGTGTGTGTGTGTGTGTGTGTGTGTGTGTGTGTGTGTGTGTGTGTGTGTGTGTGTGTGTGTGTGTGTGTGTGTGTGTGTGTGTGTGTGTGTGTGTGTGTGTGTGAGACTTACCTTGAATGACTGCACAAATGTCCACAAGAGGATACGGATGGTGTACCCTTGGCGCAGAAGCTTGATGAGTCGTGCCGCTCTGAAGAGCCGAAGAAAACTGAGGTTGATGAAACTTCTCTGTAGTGGAAGAGACATTCAGGTAAGTGTCAGGGACGAAGTCGGAGAATGCTGTCAGCAGTGTATGGGGAAATATTAATTGGGTAAAGGAAAAGGCCAGGTAGAGAGTCTATAAGACAAGGGTTATTCTTTTTAGTCATTGTTACATCACAAGCTATCAGTGCAAATGATGCCCTCAAACTTGATGCAGCTTGTCAGATGAAAAATTACTGAAACCTCAGATGAAGAAATTATTTTTTTCCAGCTTGATCCCAAAGCAAAACCTGTGTTCTGCACTGTACATCTGATTACACAGTATATGTGATAAAATATCAATCACTAATGTGCATTCTATGGCTGATCGAACACAAGTTAAAATAATCCAATCTGGTCACGTTCATCAGGAAATTCTAAAGGACACTTCTATCAATTTGTACTGCTATAGCTGTAAACTCTGACCTTGAACTCCATTACGATGATGTCCGTGATACTTCCAAGCACTGTAATGAAGTCAAACAGGCTCCATGAATCATGGAAATAATTCTACAAGAGAAAAATGAAAAGAGTTTGGGGAGCAGAAAAAAAATAAAAAGAGAAAATATGTATAACATCAAAAGTAACACGGGTGAGTCACAAGTTGCAGGACATGGTTTTAACTGCTCTGACAAGATTTGTTTATAGCATCTGCTTATACTATACTGTTGTACTTCCCGCTCCTTCCCAATTCCATATCTAGGGGATGCATAACGTCATCGCCGGGCAATGACGGAAGGGAGTACGAACTCGGTTTTCACTCCATTTGTTTGTTTTCTTGTTTGTTCGTCCGGGCAATATCTCAGCCATCCTTTGAGCTCGGAAGCTGAAATTTGGGGACAAAAGTGAAGATGTGCTTTGGCAAAACGGTATTTCTTTATGATTTGATTGATTGATTAATTAATTAATTATTGTCGATTTATTAATTACTTATTACCCTCATTTGGATCCGTTTGTCTGTCTGTTTGTCCACACAGAACTTTGGTGTTTTTCTCTGCAACCGCTTGGCGGATTGAGATGAAATTTTCATCATAGGAGCGACAACACATGTAGAATGGTTTATTGATAATTATGACGTTATAGGTCACGTGGTGTGGCAGCAATGTTGGAAAAAAAATTGCACCTCTATTTCTGAAATTGCACAAAGGAATAAATTGAAACTTGGTACATGGCAAGTACTCCTCATAAGGAATGTTTGATTTTTATGATGTCATAATTGCATATGTAGAGTGCTACATCTGATCAGTGTGAAATTTTTTGATGGTCATCTGATGAACCCACAACATTGTTTATAGTGAGACTGAACATGCTGCAAGCTGATGAACCCACAACATTGTTTTCGTGAGAATGAACATGCTGCAGGCTGATGAACCCACAACATTGTTTATGGTGAGACTGAACATGTTGCAGGCTGATGAACCCACAACAGTTTATAGGAAGAATGAACATGCTGCAGGCTGATGAACCCACAACATTGTTTATAGTGAGAATGTTTGTTTCAGATATCCAATGTATACTAGTTACCTATCGTTTTCCATTTGATTTCCCTTACCCTTGGCAAAATTCCTTGTTAATGAAGTGAAGCGTTCAGCTGGCTGATGAATCTTGTGCCTGGGTTGTCTGTGCAAGTCTCAACGGCTTCATTTAAGTGAAGAAATACTTCCACATGTGAAATGTTCCTGACTTTCATTCTTATCGATATCAAAACTTAATTGCATGATTATGTACAGCAACTGCTCGTGTCATTCCAACACAATCGACTACTAGTCTCGACCAATGCAAGTGTCAGACTGCATCAGTGGGCAAACTAGCACTGACAAGATGGCCTAGGCCCTAGAGGTATGCACACTCGCCGTTAAGCTCTGTAGCCTGGGTTCGCATCCCGACCGAGCTGTCAACTGTTATCCCAGTGTTTCACAGTTAAGGTCATTCATCAATGTGTGTGCCGTCCCTCGGATAGACGTTAATCAGGCATCCTGTCTGCCAGCATTTGTTAGTGGACATTAAAGATCCCACGGTGTCCTTCGCGAAGATCAAGTGAGCCATTGCCGGCACCACGGCCAAATTCCAAATTCCTGCCCTAACCAGCAGAGGGCACTGCATCAGCAGCACAGTCATGCCTTCAGCCAATGATGATACCCAGCAGCCTTGTGCTGCATAGCAATGAAGAATAAGTGGACAAACGACACAATGCATTTCATGAACAAAGAGTTTAACGCTTTGGAAAATGAGGTGCAGTTGACATAGTATTAGCCCTTTTTGCTCTGATGAAGGGCTAATTGCTCGAAATGTCAACAGCACATCATTTCACAAAGAGGTAAATATACTCTTATTCACTTTTAGTTGATACTAGACGACCCATGAGCCCGTTGGGTTCCCGTTGTGACAGCGGTTGATAAAAAAAATCATTTCAATAAAACAAAACAAAACAAAGATAGTTCCAGGGAACTATACCGCTGAGGTTGTTGCATTGATCAAATTCTCCCGAAGAGTACTTGACTGAATCGGGAATTGATTTTTTAATAATTTTTTTCGTTGACCGATTTTAACGAAACTTGATACTGCACACTGCAGGAGAATGGTGAGTAAGTGGACAACTGATGATGTGGATTTTTTTAAACCCACCTTGTTGTGATCGTTGTCCTCCTGAAGGATTCTAACTGGTCGATTGTGGAATCCTATTTGACTTCAGACAGAGTTTAACGTTTGTCCGATTTGATTATAAAACCCTACAAAAACCCTATCGACACTGATAAAACTGATGTCCACACAAGTCCTTCCTTGTGAAACAATTTATTTCCTAATTATACACCATACACTTCTCACCCTTGTACAATGAACTTAAGAATCCCCATTTGATTGCAATATTATTTGGTTCTATTTCATTTATTCTTACTTTAGTTAACAGTTAGACCAGCCCGATTCAATTCACTGCCATTACATCAGAGAGTTTTATTCTAACTTGGTACTTGGTCAGTTCCAAGGAGTACGAGCCACTGAGAAACTATACTTCCTCACGTGCTCGTACGTAAAAATCCACAAAATCCACATCATCAAAAAAAATCAGTTGGCGCCGAGACTCGGATTCGAACCGACGTTGGTGCGGTGCTCGTGACCGGAGGTGCTTAATCTGCCGGAGGCAGTGCCTGGAGGAACGACAAGTGCTTGAGCGAAGGTAAGGGAGAGCACTCTCAGCAGGTAACGCATTTCGAACAAAGAAAAGTTCATTGTCAGATAATTTTATTGAGAGAAAGAAGAGGATCCGGCGGAGGGAGTCCATTTTAAAGTAAACGATAAGTACTGTAGTTGTTTTAGAAAAGTGCTGGAGAAGAAGACGAGTCAGATGACAAGAAGAGGCTCGTTAAGGAGTCAGACGCGTAATTAAATGGGCATGATGAAGCGACATGCCACATGTTTGCATTGATACGGACCGGCTATGAGAGAGATGGCCGAGGACACGGCTGAGACGCCGAGATAGGGTTAAAATAGATAAATATTATAAGTTACCTTTTGGTAAGAGTTATAAGAGTTACTTTTTGTTCATTGAACTCACTCGAAGTTTGTTGGCAGTGAGGTTGTTATATTATATTGTGTGGAGGTTTTACAGATTTGTAAATGCAATGATTTGCACGAAACGTTTTGTGGAGTGCAGGAGATGATTAACCAGCTGGGAGCATGGTTGGTGATTTGCATTGAGATGCATGTGTTCCTGAGAGTAAAAAATGAAACTTGTGCGATTCCAATATTCACTGCAATGAAACGTGTTCTGTTGGGATTTTGACGATATTTTAACTCGTGCTGAGTTGAGCTGTGGGTTTGTTTGAAATGGCATGTTATACATTCTTTGCGTTGCATTTCCACGCGAAGGTCACAAACTACACTGTGTGAGACCCCCTCCACTCGATCTGTGGGGGGTGGCCTATCTTTACACTGAGTCTTTGTTCGAGCCTTTGCTTTAGGTGTGAAATTCGATTCATATGCAGATTCAAGAGGATGAGATAGAAATGTGATTGGTATTTGTCACGTGATCACACGTGAGTCTATGAGATGCAATGCTGTCTAGTGTATGTGTTGAAGCCATGACAGAGTAATGCTAAACTGTGGGTTTTGCCTGTCAGAGTTTTTTTTCCTTTTTCTTCCCACTGGATGTGGAGAGAACTTCCTGTTCCTCGTTCCTTGGTGTTTGTGGTGCACCCTCTGGACTGAATCTGTTTAAAGTGAAGTCCATTTAGGAAAAAGTGTTGAAGTTTTATTTTACAACCATCGGGATTTTGAATAAGTTGTGAAATAACAATTGTGAATGTGGATATACTGCATGTGATTTAAATGTAGAAACGTGATTTGGAATGATTTTAATGATTTGATGATGTTTAGCACGTGGGGCAATTCACAGATAATAGATGATTCCCTCGGATGGACGTTGAAATTTTGTTTTATTCGTCTGCGAATGTTGAGATTACCTGAACTTGTGCTGGGAAGGCAATGGCAAACAACCGAGTGTAACCCTTTGATCGATTCAGTCAAGGTAAATTCATGATTTAATTTGATAGATGCTGAAGATTTAATTTTTCATTTATGGATTTTAAAAGGAAATATTTTATTGTTTTGACCAAAAAGTTGTTTAAGAGAGTTTGGATGTTTATTTGTCTGAAGTTTAAGATGCTTTTCTAAGACTGGGATAAAGATTGTGGAGGGTGAAGCTGCATGTGTAGACAGAGTGTTTGAGCTGCAATTTAAATGATATTTGACAAGTGACTTGACAATTTTTGTACAACTGTTTAAAATGATTTATTTGTTTTGATAAAGGAAAATGGATTCGTAATTGAGAAGGTCGGAGGAAGTGATAGATGGTTTGTGTATGTGAGTTGGAAAAATGGCAGCATGTTTGCTGTTTTGGTGAGAGAGAAGTGGATAGATGGAGAAATGTCAGAGATTTATAATGTCGATGGAAATAGCAAATGAGATGGATGTTTTGAGTATACGTACAACTTGGGATTTCTGTATATTTTAGCATGTTGTTTTGGGAAATAACAAGGAAAGGGATTAAAATATTGATATGACATATAATGCAAGTTAAATGCTTCCATAACAATCTTTGTTAGTCTTGTAGAACTACATGTGCCCATGACGTTTATTGATTGGTGTTTAGGGTTTTTGTAGGGTTTTATAATCAAATCGGACCAAAACCCTATCAGGTCAGGTCAGGTATGGGAGCATGTGCCAGAACAGCGCGTCGCTGCGTCCACTTTCCGCCGGTACTCCAGGGGCCTCCGTCTGGCCATCCCCCAGGCAGATGCCAGGCCCATCCCCATCTCCTTGAGATGATGGTCAACCTGCTGCAACCATGAGGCACGTGGTCGGCCCACTGGCCTCCTCCACTCATGAGACTCCCTCGCTGAGAGAATCTGGTGAGCAGGATCAGCGTCAGGAAAACGAGCCACATGTCCATACAGCCGCAGCTGACGCTCACGGACTATGCAGGTAACAAATCTCATCCGAGTCTCTCTCAGCAACCGCTCGTTGGACACAAAATCCGACCAGCGATAGCCAAGGATTCTCCGAAGAGACCTGGTACCAAAGGAATTAAGTCTCCGTCTCAGATCCTTGGTCAAAGTCCAAGTCTCGCACCCATAGAGCAAGACTGGAAGTACCAAGGACCTGAAGACTCGGACTTTCGTCCTCCCGCAGAGGTACCGGCAGCGCCACACCCCATGATCCAGTGAATCCATGACTCCCCAGGCCCGACCCAGACGTCTATTGACCTCCGGCTCACAACCTGCGGAGACATGAATATCACTGCCAAGGTAAGTGAATCTATCCACGACCTCAACATCCTCACCACAAACAGACACAGACAGGACAGCAGCATCCAAGATGTCACCGAAAGCCTGGATCTTTGTTTTGACCCAAGAAATCCGTAATCCCAACGGCTCTGACTCCTCATTCAGCACCTCGAGGGCCCCCAAGAGGATGTCTAAAGTCTCCGCAAAGATGACTGCATCATCTGCAAAATCAAGGTCCGAGATCTTGACATTGCCAAACGATGCACCGCAACTTGATCTCTCCGACATCCTCCCAAAAATCCAGTCCATACAAGTGCTGAAAAGTGTGGGGGCAAGTACACACCCCTGACGAACTCCAGTAACAACTGGAAATAAGTCAGAGATGGTACCACCACACTTCACAGCACTCTCAGTACCAGAGTAGAGTTCAGACATCAGATCGATCAGTTTTGGTGGCACCCCACGAAGACCAAGAATCCTCCAGAGGACATCCCGATTCACTGAATCGAACGCTTTACAGAGATCAACATAGGCTGCAAGCAGCCCCTGCCGAAACTCTCGTCTGCGTTCGGTGAGGACACGAAGTGCAAGGATACGGTCAATCGTTGACCTCTTTGGTGTAAAGCCTGACTGCTCTGGACGCTGGTGCTCAAGCAGATGGTGGCGAACCCTATCAAGAATTATCCGAGCAAAGACCTTGCCCGGCACTGAGAGCAGCGTCACCCCTCGGTAGTTGTTGCAGTCTTGGCGATCACCCTTCCCTTTCCAGAGAGGGACAACAAGGCCCCTCTTCCAGTCAGTTGGGATGATGCCTGTGTTCCAGGCAGAGCACAAAACTGCATGCAACGACGCGAGTGCAGCATTTCCACCAGCCTTGAGAAGTTTGGCATGGATGCCACAGATCCCTGGAGCTTTGCCCCGTTTCAACTGGTTCACCGCAGCCCGTGTTTCCACAAGCGATGGTGGACCACAGTTGATTCGAGGGTCAGCAACAGGGATTGTAACACCCTTGACGTCCAACTCGACAGCTGGGGGATCAGCCTGGTACAACCGCTCAAAGTAACCGGCCCAGCGGGCCTTCACTTCAGACTCCTCTGTCAAGAGCCTACCACTCTCTGCTCGAACTGCAGTGCTGCGAGGGATGGGCTTGGATGAACGTAATGCGCGAATTCCCCTGTAAGCGGGACGAGAATCACCTGTCCACAGGTGATGCTCTACCCCCTCACAGATTCCTCGCACATAGGCCTCCTTGTCCACCCTCAGTGCACGTACAGTTTTACGCCTCAGCTCCCTGAACAGCTCAGCTCTGCCATTCAGCCTGGCCCTGCGACTCTGGTCAATGGTATCCAGTGTCCCTTGAGAGACAAAATTCTTCTTTGCCCTGCGGTGAACTCCAAGGCATCCACCGGCAACATCAAGGACGGTGGTCTTGAAGGTGCTCCACAACTCTTCAGGACCCCCAAAGCACCCAGACCCCCCAAGTGTCCACTCAGCCTGTTCGCAAACTCCTCAGCTACTCTCTCATCCCTGAGCTTGGCAACATCCAGCCTAGGCTGGGATGGTACCATTCTCCAGGATTTAAGGTGCAGCTTTAGAGTTGCTACAACAAGCCTGTGGTCAGTATTGAGGAACTGAGCACTCCGGTAGACCCTGCAGTTCTGGATCATCCTCCAACGACCGTCAATGAGGACATGGTCAATCTCCTTTGCCACACCGCCAGCGTTGGAATACCAAGTCCAGCGATGAGCTTGCGGGCGCTGAAACCATGAACCAGCCACCCTAAGTCCATGACTTCTTGCAAAGTCAAGGAACTTAGTGCTATTCTGGTTCATAGTTCCTGACCCATGGGGACCAACACACACCTCATAACCATCCCTATCAGTTCCAGTCGATGCATTGAAATCCCCAAGACTAGAAGTGTATCTCGTCTGGGGCACTGATCAACCACAGACTCGAGTGTGGCGTAGAATGTGTCCTTCACGGTAAGATCACTCGCCTCAGTCGGAGCATAAATAGAGACCAGGGAAATGACACCTAAGGAGTGACGAATCCTTAATCTCATAATACGCTCGTTGACCGGTGTTACCTCAATTATCATTGGGGTCAGCTTATTGGACACAGCTACAGCAACTCCTTGGGTATGGTAACCATCAGAGCGACCAGACCAATAGTAGGTGTAACCACCCACCATTATCTCGCCGCAATCCGGTCTCCGAACCTCAGAGAGAGCTGCAATCCCGATGTCCAAACGCTTGAGCTCAGATGATAACAGAGACAGGTGATCATCCTCTCTTAGGGATAGGACATTCCAGGCACCCACCCGAAGGGACCGCCTCAGGTTAACCCAAGGAGACCGCCGTCTGGTGGACGACACCTCAGCACCACTCCGACACACTCTCCCGCAATCTGACCCAGGGATGTTACCCCGTGGTTTCCCTCCTATCAAAGATTGGGGGTCCCGAAGGCTTTGCCCCAATCCCATCATCCGGTGAGCTGCCCTGCGAAGGGAAGCTGCACAGGAGGTACTCCCACGGAGTGGGTTTTCAGATTTTTTTGCGTTTTTGCGTTTTGCGGAATGAAGCGTTTTATGGTGGCTGGAGTGCAAATCCTGCCACCAACCTCCTAATAAGAAGTAACCCAACTGCAGGAGGACGTCCGCAGACACAGTTGGGCACTAGATATGGATGGCCGTTGGCTCACAAGGAGCTCCTCCGCCCTTTGAAAAACCCTATCGACACTGATAAAACTGATGTCCACACAAGTCCTTCCTTGTGAAACAATTTATTTCCTAATTATACACCATACACTTCTCACCCTTGTACAATGAACTTAAGAATCCCCATTTGATTGCAATATTATTTGGTTCTATTTCATTTATTCTTACTTTAGTTAACAGTTAGACCAGCCCGATTCAATTCACTGCCATTACATCAGAGAGTTTTATTCTAACTTGGTACTTGGTCAGTTCCAAGGAGTACGAGCCACTGAGAAACTATACTTCCTCACGTGCTCGTACTGAGAACAATGTGCCTTTCAAAATATTTATACTTCCATGAGAGAGAGGTTGGGGGATATTCACCCAGACTGTAGACGTGTCCTTTAGACAAAAGCCACTTCGTACATTTTCTAAGCAAAGGTTCATTTATCAGCTCGGTCACTCTGCTCCAGAACAACACATTTCTTATCATTTAGGGCAAAAGTCTTTTGGCCAGAAATGACAGCCAATTCAATTTGCAGCATAAAAGTTACATTTCTGAAACTCCATTTGTTACAATTTAAAATACATTAATATAAATTTTTCCCCCACACTGGGCTGAAAATTTTTGCACTATCATGTACCATTTTGGCTGTATTTCAGGAACATACATACATATATACATATATATATATATATATATATATATATATATATATATATGCATACATCCATCCATACATACATACAAGATGAGAGTTTAGTAATATCTAGATAATCCTTGTTAATTCCAACATATCCCATTAATTGAATACAATTTAAGGAATTTGTTTGAAGCAAATCCTACCAGAGGGCCAAAGGCAACCATCTTAAAAGCACATTCGATTGAGAAGAGGATGGTGAAGACAATATTGAGAACTCGCAGAACCTCATTGAATTCAGGAGGAGCATCATGAAACTGGGAAGGGAAAAGGAAATAGAGATGTATATGAAGTATTTTCCAGGATGAATTACAAATCACCACTTGACAACTTTAGGTCATTTAGCAAAACAAATTTGAAGATGGCACTGTGACCAAATCTTTCAAACATTTATGTGCTTTTTTATTTTTACATTCTATTTCTCTCTAAATTATGGGAACAAAAGAGAAATTCCCTCAAAATAATCTATGACTATAGATGATCAAATCAGCAACATTCGGTTTACAGTTGTGGTTGAGTGATGAGGACAGTATTTAATATCTCAGAAGAGCGTAGGTTCAAGCCTGGCTGAAAGAATAAATGAAGCAATATTCAGGATTTCATTTCTGGACCTCAACATAATGATTGTATTGTCATTGGAAAAACACAGCTGGTTCACTTCACCTTCAGAAAGGGGGTCATCCCTCCTGACCTGGTCTGTTTTACATGTTACGTCGGATAGGCTCCACTTAAAAGGAGGCACCACTTGTACGTCCCAATCAAAAATGATTTCAGGTCAGGTCAGGTATGGGAGCATGTGCCAAAGCAGCACGTCACCATGTCCACTTTTCACCGATGCTCCAGGGGCTTCCGTCTGGCCATCCCCCAGGCAGATGCCGATCAAACTGCTGCAACCACAGGGAACATGATCAGCCTGTCGGCTTCATCTACTCACGAGGTACCCTCGCTGAGAGAATCTGGTGAGTAGGATCAGCATCACAAAAATGAGCCAAATGTCCATTCAGCCGCAACTAACGCTCACGGACTATACAGTAAACAAATCTCATGTGGGTCTCTCTCAGTAAACGCTCGTTAAACACAAAGTCAGAGCAGCGACAGCCAAGGATTCTCCAAAGAGACTTGGTACAGAAGGAGTCAAGTCTCACATCCGTAGTGCAAGACTGGAAGCACCAAGAATTTTCTTCCTCCTGTTGTTGTGCACCAAAGACTTAACGTCTATCGGCCACTGGCGCACAACATGCGGAGACATGAATATCACTGCCAAGGTAAGTAAATCTCTCCGTGACCTCAACTTCCTCACCAAAAACACGAAGAAAAGAAAGCAGCATCGAAGATATCATCTGGATCTTAGTTTTGACCCAGGAAACTCATAATCCCAATAGCTCCGACTGCTCATTGAGCACCTCGAGGGCCCCCATTAGTATATCCAGCTTCTCCGCAAAGATCACTGCATCATCTATGAAATCAAGGTAAGATATCCTGACATTCCCAAATGATGCATGGCAAATTGATCTCTCTGACATCCTCCGCAAAACCCAGTCCATACAAATGCTGCAAAGTGTGGGGGCCAGTACACGCCCCTGATCCATCCATCTATTGGGACCATACTCTGTGCATAGCATTGGTGCTGCCTCAGCAGTCCCCGAGGCTATTGGGCACAATCCTGGGTGGGTCACCACTCCGACACAGGATAACATCAAGCTGGCACTCATTTTGCCGACCTCAGAAAGATGACAGGCAGAGTCAACCCCACCATGTATTAATTCAACAGCAAAGCTGGATTTGACCTCAGGATCCGAGGATCCCAAGCCCACCACCTTAACCATTAAGCTAACACCAGGCATACACCCCCGATGAACTCCAGGAATAACCATGAATAAGTCAGAGGTGGAACCACCACATATTACAGCACTCTCAGTCCCAGGGTATAGTTGAGACGTCATATTGAACAGTTTTGGTGGCACCCCACGAAGACCAAGAATCCTCCAGAGCGCATCCCAATTCACTGAATCAAACACTTTGCGGAGATCAACATAGGCTACGAGCAGCCCCTATTGAAACTCTCATCTGCATTCAAGGACCCAAGGAGCAAGGATATGGTCAATCGTTGACCTATTGGGTGTAAAGGCAGGGCGCTGGTGCACAAGCAGATGGTGATCAACTCTGTCAAGAATTATCCGAGCAAAGACCTTGCCCGGCATTGAGAGCAGCATCACCCCTTGGTAGTTGTTGCAGTCCTGGGATCACCCTTCCCTTTCCAAAGAGGGACAACAAGGCCCCTCTTCCAGTCAGTTGGGATGATACCTGTGTTCCAACCAAAGCACAAAACTGCATGCAACGACATGAATACAGCATTTCCACCAGCCTTGAGAAGTCCAGTATGTCCACAAACGAAGGTGGTTCACAGTTCTTCAGAGGGTCAGCAATAGGGATAGTAACATTCTTGATATGCAACTCAACAGTTGGTGGGTCAGCCTGGTACAGCCACTCATAGTAGCCATTCCAGCAGGCCTTCATTTCACACTCCTCTGTCAAGAGCTCACCACTCTCCAATCTGACTGAAATTCACCGAGGGACGGGCTTGGAGAAACGCAATGCGCGAATTCCCCTGTAAACAGGACGAGAATCACTTGACCACAGGTGACGCTCTATCCCTTCACAGATTACTCGCACATCGGCCTCCTTGTTCGCTCTCAGCAAACATAGTTTTATGCTTCAGCTCCCTGAACAGCTCAGTTCTGCATTAGGCCTGGTCCTGCGACTCTGGTCAATGGTATCCAGTGTCCATTGGGAGACATTCTTCTTCCTCTGATAATGGGTTCCAAAAAAACCACCGGCAACATCAAGGATGGTAGTCTTGAAGGCTACAGCAACTCCTTGAGTATAGTAACCATCAGAGTGACCAAAGCATTAGTAGGTGTAACCACCTGCCAAGATCTCACTGCTATCTTGTCTCCAAACCTCATGGAGTGCTGCGACACTGATGTTCAAACACTGGAGCTCAGATGACAGGTGATCATCCTATCTTAGAGTGAGGACAGTCCGGGCACCCGCCAGAAAGGGAACACCTCAAGTTAACCCGAGGAGACCGCCGTCTGGTGGATGACAGCTCTGCATCACCATGACACACACCACCACAACCCGACCCAGCAAGTTTTCCCTCTGGTTTTCCTCCTATCATCAAAGAATAGGGGTGCCGAAGGCTTTGCCCCAATCCCGTAATCCAGTGAGCTGTCCTCCAAAGGGCAGCTGCATGAGAGGTATCCCATGGAGTGGGTTTTTTTTCGTTTTATTTGTGTTTTTTGCACACGTTGCGGAATGAAGTGTTTAACGGTGGCCGGAGTGCAAATCTTGCCACCAACGTCTCAGAAAGAAGTAACCCAACTGCAGGAGGACATCCACAGACACAGTTGGGCACCAGAGATGGATGGCCGTTGGCTCACAAGGAGCTCCTCTACCCTTTGACAGGTTTTGTTTTTAATCCTGCTGGATGTCCATATCCATACACCCTCCTTACCAGGAAACCTGGTTGGGGAGACGGTTTAATCACCAAAAACTGACCATGAAACTGGTTAGTTCAGGTTTACATAGTACCTGTAGTAAGTCACAAATCTGATCTGGCCTGAGCTGACAATGTAGCAAGTCACAGATTTGACCTCACCTGGTATGACAGCAAGTCACTCGTATGCCTGAATCAAAAATGACCTGCATGCAACAAAAGGGTGTGGATTCGTTTTTTGGTGTGTAGAAAGAGGATCAGTGGTAAGTATGTATGTAAAGGGAATCTCTCTTCTGATAACTCCACCTTCTGTCATACCATCTGTCATTCCTCAGATCCGCAAGCAGCAGCGTCTTCACACTGTAGATCTGGATAAAATCACGAGCTGGTCGAACACTTAGAACATTCTTTCAATGCTGACAAATCTCCCACTCTCACTGTGTCTCTATGAAAGGATAATCTTGAAAAAAAAAAACCCTGCCCACCTCCCCCCCCACCCCCGAATTTACTTTCTCAACAATCCTCTTGAAGAAGTCCTTTCCTTCACGCTTCTGGATCTCACTATCTGCCATGATCTCTCCTGGAAAAGCCACATTTCCAAGCTGGCCCCCAAAGCCAGTCGCCGAATGGGCATCCTTCATCATGCAAAGTCCTTCCTTGGCACACCTGAGCTCCTGACCACATACAAATATTTCATCCATTAGTTGATGGAGTACTGCTCTCCCCTTTGGGCTGGTGCTCCTGCCTCTCACATTTTTCTGCTTCACGCTGTGGAAACCAAGGCATTTAGAATCATTGGTATCTCCCGTGGTGATGCTGAGTCTTTGGGTCTCACTCTCTCTCTCTCTCACCGCAGGCAGGTCGGTAGTCTTTCTGTCTTCTTCCGTCTCCTCTCCAGCCTCACCTCCCCCACTCTGTCTGTGATCTGTCCCGCCCATATTTCCGCAGGGCGCTCAAGGTCCGCCAGCAACCCCATTGTTGGAAAACTACCAAAATCAAGAATCACTGCACACCTTCACTCTTTCATTCCTCCCTTTTCCCACCTCTGGAACAAACTCCCACACTCTCTTCAATCCCACTCTTTCCTCCAGGTCTTTAAAACAGCTGTTCACTCATATCTCTTATCTTCCCCCATCCAAAACCATGATCTTTTCTACACCTACTAATCCTCCCCATTCCGCCCTCCTTCAAATTCCTGCTTTCCTTCCTGAAAGTCCCTGTCGTGTCCATCTTGTTTATCCCGTGTACCCTGTCCATCCCTCTCCTTTCCACAGATCTCGTCTGTTCCACACCGTTTTGTGCTTCCCTCTCCTGGCCCTTATGTGTCTCCTGCTCCTTTTGTTATACGTTCTTTGTGTAGTATGCCACCTTGATTCATCCAATCACTCCACCACCATTGTAAAATAAGAATAAAAAGTACATCAAAAGTAAAGTTACAATCAGCAGATGCAAATTTAAAAAAAAGAAAGGTTAAATTGAATATGTGGTGGAGCTTTGTGTGCAAACCTTTAACATGAGAACGAAGGTGTTGAGCGCAATCATGGCCATAATGAAGTACTCAAAAGGTGGTGAAACTACAAACTGCCACACCTTGTACTGAATCGAGGTGCGATTCACCGGCATGTATCGTGTTAGAGGCTTGGCACTGATGGCGAAATCAATGCAAGCCCTCTGGAGTGTGGTGGGTCCAAAGTAAACATGATTCACTGAGTCAGAGACACTGCATTGTATATTTCTAAAGCTTTTTTTTAGATTTCCATTTCATACCAATTCAGGAAATTCAAACAAAACAAATACCCAATCAACCTTGCCAATGCACAAAGGACAAATTTTCACTGCAAATTATATTAGTGAGGGAATCGTTGGTATGGTGGGTGCATGGTGGTGCTGAGAAAGAAGGTAGCTTGGGAAAGGGCAGCATTGAAGTTCACGACAGCACATTACATGGTGGCACCGTCAAGTTTCGACGAGGGTGAAACATTGAGCAAAACCTCTGAAGAATATAAACAAATGAAGCTCTCCATTCACATCATCTCACAAACTACAATGTGGAGCAAAACAATTAAAACTAGGAAGCATCTGAAAATGCAAAACCCGTCCGCATCCGTTATTTACTCGAACTAAACTTGAAGAAACTTGACAGTTAAAAAAAAACTTGAACATTTTATTCATGTGTGTTCTCCATAATCTAATAAACTAGCGATACTCGTGCACATGCACGGGATAGCAGTACAACATAGCTGGTAGCAGACGACAGACCGTACACTGGGAATGACAAAAGACAAAAAATTTAAATCAATAATTTTCGATTTTCCACGAATGTGCCCATCGTCGATCCATCCTTGGCGGTTGTATCGTACAGTAAGGTCATCCACCACGATTGAGAGAGGATGCCATGTCCGTGCTGCTGTGTGGCGTCGTGTCATGCCATGCCCCCACGATTAAGCAGAAGAAACTGTCACTTATTTCTACCACCATTGTACCACAATCTCTGCCAAGCTACTCGCACATGTGCACAGGAGATTTGAGTTATGGCACGGTCCAAATGGAGTCCAGGGAAAGTGTTAAATGGGACGATCCCATAACACACAGGACACCTGGTCAGCCTGTGACGGTGGGACAAAGCATTCGTCGCCCATTTTGTCTGTGGTGTCAGAGGGTCTCTTCTGCTTTTCCCACTCTCAGTACCCCCCCCTCACCCCGTCCCTCTCCATCCGGGCAACGCCGGGTGACCCTGCTATTCTTATAATATAGGTTTGTTTAAGATTTGAAGACAAAATCTGAATTGGTAAAAATGTTATGGCCTGGACATATACACGGAATCTCAATGATTTTGATTAAAAAAAAAAAAAATTGGCTGGTCTACCACTTCACTGATGACGTCATCCTTACAATACTTTATTCCCCATTCAGAGTAGAATGAGATATGCCAAGTTTCAAATTTTTCTGATCAGCGGTTTCAGAGATGTAATGCTGAAATTGTTTGCGTTTAACCCATGATGGCTGCCATATCACATGACCAATGACGTCACAATTATTATTAAAATATTCTCCATGAGGGGGGGGGAGGGGTTGCTCATACCCTTAACATTTTGTGTCAATCGGACAAGTGGTTACTAAGAAAAAGAAATAGTTCAACAAGTAGAGATACGTTCAAATACACCACCCCAATGCCAAATAAATAAATAACATCCTCCAGCACGTGACATTGCCAGGGCACCTTCAACACCCAGCGATGCCGCCATGCAGCACATGGAGAAGTAATTGGGAGGGAGCGGTGTACAATAATTAATAGATTAATTGCATAATTAAAATTAATAAATGATAAATCGTAAAATAATTAATTTCTTACTCAATTGGCGAATACCATACCGAAACTACCACTGCTTCCTCCAAATCCGTAACTTTTTGAAAAATAAGTAATTAATCGAAAAGTGAATCATTAAGTGATTAATCAATTTATCAATAAATCAAAAATACCCTTTCGAGCCAAAAAATTTGTTCACCGTCGTGTTCAAATATAATCTTCCTTGCTCAAAAGGTGCCTGAGATATTGCCCAGATGAGAAACAAGAAGAAATTGGAAGGGCACTCGGTAGAGCGCATACCTCCACCACATAATGCCTGATCCACGAGAACAATCGGGCCCAATACATTTTTGAAATATCATGCCACACAGTACTATATCGTGTTGGCCTTATCTCTCATGTCAAGTATGGGAGCATGCGCTGGAGCAGCGCGTTGCTGCGTAATGGTGAAGGTGAAGTCTCTCGATGCATCTCTCAATGGTGAAGAATCACATTAAAAATTAAACAATTATCGTATCCAGATCCGGATCCGGATCTTCACCAAAACCGGCTGCCAAACCATGTGGCCATTTGGGTCGAAATTTAAAACACTTATTTCCCACGTATAAAAATAAAATAATCATGAAGCATCACATTATTTGATGAAGTTGTTCCAGATAAAAAATTGTTTAATATTTTCCTTCAATCCAATATGGCTGCCAAACCATGTGACATTAATTATTCCTGAACAAACTCGTATCTCCACGTCTTGGGGAAGGTTTGTGTGAAGTATCACCTCGATCTGTCCAGCCGTTCTGGAGAAGATTTTCAAAGGTTTTCAGTTAAATCCAATGTGGCCATCAAACCATGTGACATATCAATTATTCATAAACAAACTGGTACACCCATGGTTTGGGGAACACGTGTAAAGTTTTGCCTCAATCTGTTAAGCTGTTTTAAAGAATATTTTTGAATTTTCAATCCAATATGGCTGATGAACCACATGACCGATGACATGAATTGATATTTTGCCTCTAATTTGGTCAGAGTTCATGCAAGTGAAATTTTGTGTTAATCGGATAAGGTGCATTTTTCTATCCAAGATGGCCACCAAACCACATGACATTTGACATCATAATTTTTACCGTATATGCAGCAATGGTGTTGGATGATACTTGCGATGTTTCGCTTTGATAGGATAAGTGGTTCCAGTAAAAACATTATTTAATATTTTTCTTCAATCCAATATGGCTGTCAAACCACGTGACCTTTCAATTTTACGTGAACAAACTTCTATCTCCTCGTCTTGCGGAACACGTATGTGATGTTTCCTCTTGATCCGTCCAGCTGTTCTGGAGAAGAAGATTTTTTGAAGGTTTTAGGGTTGATTCAATAAGGCTGCCAAACCATGTAACCGACGTCACAATATCTACAGAACTTTTTGTTTGAGATGGATAGACAGTCATACCTGTAAAATTTTGCCACAATATGTTGAGCGGTTTCGGAGGAAGTAATTTTTTTATTTAAAAAAAAAAACAAACAACATGGCTGCCGTACCACGTGACCGATGATGTCGACTTTTTTTTCTGTGATAAGTTGATGCGTAGATGATGCTGAAGAAATTGGAGCATTATCTACGAAGACTGGCTATGGATGCCAGCTTGGAAATGTGGCTTTCTCAGGAAAGATCATAGCAGACAGTGTGACCCAAAAGCTTGAATGAAAGGACTTCAAGAGGATTGTTGAGAAAGTAGATTGGAGGGGGGTTTCCAGACAGTCCTTTTGGAGAGACATAGTAAGAGTGTGAGATTTGTCCGGATTGAAAGACATGTTCCACGTGTTGGACCAGTTTGTGATTTTATCCAGATCTGCAGAGAGTGAAGAAGCTGCTGCATGCTGGTCTGAGAGATGGCAGATGGTACGACAGAGGGTGGAGTCATCAGCAAAGCGATAAAGAGGATTTTCCAGAGAGTTGGAGAGATCATTGATGAAAACCAGAAAAAGAACAGGGCCCAGAATGCTCCCTTGAGGAACTCCAGCTTGGACTTGAAGAGGGGATGAAAGAACTCCATTTAGGGCCACACGGTGACTGCGACAGGAGAGGAAGTCTGCAAGCCATGAGTGGAGATGGCCTTGGATATCATAGGAAGAGAGTTTGGTGAGTAGGGCAGGGTTTCAGACCATAACAAAAGCACGCAATATGTCAAGGGAAATGGCTCTGATTTCATGTCTGATATTGAGGACCTCCATCCTTTGTTGGGAGAGCAGAAGCAGCATATCCACGGTAGAGCGACTTGGTCTGAATTCAAATTGATGATCGGAAATCAGGCCATTGGAGAAGAGGAAGGATTTAATGTCGAAATAGATGATGGATTCCATAACCTTGCTGATAATTGGGAGAAGGCTGATTGATCTGCAGTTGCAGGGATCTGTTTTTGCACCTTTTATGTAGAGCGGTCATGTTTGCTGATTTCCAAGCAGATGGCAGATGACCTTGAGCAAATGAGAGGGTGAATAGAACAGAGAGAGGGTGAGCAAGAGCAGAAGAGCAGGCTTTCAGGTTTTTCGGACACGTGGGCTGATGCCATCTGGACCGGTTGCATAATCTGAGTTGAGGTTTGACAGCAAGCTCTCCACCTTGTCAGGAGAAAAGGACACAGAGTCCCGGGACAGTTGGGTGCGACTGGGTAAGTTGGGTGTATGAAAGCGATGGGTTTGGGACACAAGATTGAGAAGCAAAAACTTTTGGGTCATTTGGGTCTTTTGGATTTGAGGGTCTTTCTGATCTTCAGGGTTTGGGGGTCTTAAGGGTCTTCAAATATCTAAGGGGTCTCAGCAGTCCAAAGTGTCAAAAGATACATTGCAATCGTATGTAATTTATCGACAGGATGCCACTGAATTGAAAGAGTAATTAATAGACATACAGTACCATGCTGGAGAAGATAAAATACTGAGTTTCTTCTCTTTCAAATTTTTTTTTTTTTTTAAAGACTGGCCACCAGACCCAACAACTGATCAAGTTTAAATGTTAATCTTATATTCCCCTTGATGACTAGATCATACTTGTAAAGTTTCGCATCGACAGAATAGGCAGTTTCAGAGAAATAACGTTTTAATTTTATCTTTTACTCCAATATTACCACCAAACCACTTGACCGTAACCTTATATGCAAACACCATATACTCCAGGTGTCAACTCAATCATATCTGCAAAGTTTTGCTTCCATTGGTTGGGCGGTTCCAGAGGAGATGCCATTTAAACGTTTTGGGGTTAATGCAATATGGCTACCAGACCATGTGACCTATGACCTTGAAATTTGCAGGGGGCGCCACGGGCAAGGTGTTCGAGATAGAGCAAAATGGTTTCAAGACTTTAGGTGGGGAATGACCTCAAGATTATGCATAAAAAATATTGTCATCCTAGCTGTCAAAGTTTGGGCGGTCGTATGATTTTTATGTCAAAATTCGCAATTTTCTAAGTTTTTGACCTTGTGACCTTGACCTTGGGACGAAAATGAAAAATCGGACAACGACAAATTTTAGATAACTAATTTTGCTATTCAAATACCAAAGGACCCATTCCATTTAGTCAATTCCCTCAGAGAAGATAGATTAATAATCCGACTACCCCCTAAAAATGGCTATTTTTTGGACGTGGCTCCGCCCACAATGCGCGTAGCATGCCCTCATCCAGGAAAACACAACTAGACATTGATATCAAACACATAACCAAGTTTCATCAAGATCGGATCAAAGTCTAAGGAGTTATGCTCTGGACAGACAGACACACAGACAGACAAACAGACACAGACATAACTAATATAATGGTCACTGGCTGGCGCTCATGAACCAAAAAGCCCACAAAAGATATGGATGAACAAGAAATAAACATGGGGGCAACACTGAAGGTGGAGGTTATGTTTTCACCCCTGTCTGTTTGTTTGTCTGTGTGCAGGATATCACAAAAAGTTGTGGAAGGATCCGGATGAAATTTATGGGCAGGTTGGGTGTGTGACAAGGATGAACTGATTCAATTTTGGTGAAGATCCGGATCCGGCTACTATAATTTTTTCAGTGATTCTTGACCATTGAGAGGTAGGGCCAAAAATTATATATAGCACGATATCTCAAAAAGTTGTGGATGGCTTTGGAAAAAACTTGGATCCAATAATTTTTAAGTGATTCTTCACCATTGAGAGAAAGGGCTACACCAATATATATATATATATATATATATATATATATATATATATATATATATATATATATATATATATATATATATATATATCTTCTTCTTCTTCTTCTTCCTCTTTCGGCTTGCTCCCGTTAGGGGTCGCCACAGCGGACCAACCATCTCCATTTCGCTCTATCCTCCACATCTTCCATTGACACTCCAACCACCCGCATGTCCGCCCTCACCGCATCCATGAACCTCTTCTTTGGCCTTCCTCTTCTCCTCCTGCCTGGCGGCTCCATCTTCAACATCCTTCTCCCGATATACTCCGTTTCCCTCCTGTGCACATGTCCAAACCATCTCAAATCTCGCCTCTCTCACTTTGTCTCCAAACCGTCCTACCTGCGCTGTCCCTCTAATATACTCATTTCTTATCCTATCCATCCTCGTCACTCCCAACGAGAATCGCAGCATCTTTAACTCTGCCACCTCCAGCTCTGCTTCCTGTCTTTTTGTTAGCGCCACCACCTCCAAACCATACAACATAGCTGGTCTCACTACCGTCTTGTATACTTTCCCCTTCACTCTTGCAGCTACCCTTCTGTCACAAATCACTCCTGCAACTCTTCTCCACCCACTCCATCCTGCCTGCACTCTCTTTTTCACTTCTCTCCCACACTCTCCGTTACTTTGGACAGTTGATCCCAAGTATTTAAACCAATCCACCTTCCCCACCTCAACTCCTTGCAACTGCACCATACCACCACCCTCCCTCTCATTTACGCACATGTACTCCGTCTTACTCCTACTGACTAACATTCCCCTTCTCTCCAGTGCGTACCTCCACCTCTCAAGGCTCGATTCAGCCTGCTCCCTACTCTCCCTACAGATCATGATGTCATCCGCGAACATCATAGTCCATGGAGACTCCAGTCTGATCTCGTCCGTCAACCTGTCCATCACCATTGCAAACAGGAAAGGGCTCAGAGTCGATCCTTGGTGCAATCCCACTTTAACCTTAAACCGGTCCGTCATTCCCACCGCACACCTCACCGCTGTCACACTGTCCTCATACATATCCTGCACGATCCTCACATACTTCTCCAACACTCCCGACTTCCTCATACAATACCACAACTCCTCTCTTGGCACCCTATCATAAGCTTTCTCTAAATCCACAAACACACAATGTAACTCTTTCTGGCCTTCCCTATACTTCTCCATCAACATTCTCAAAGCAAACATCGCATCAGTGGTGCTCTTTCCTGGCATAAACCCATATTGCTGCTCACAGATCGTCACCTCTCTTCTCAACCTAGCTTCCACTACTCTTTCCCACAACTTCATGGTGTGGCTTAACAACTTTATCCCTCTGTAATTTCCACAGCTCTGCACATCACCCTTATTCTTGAAAATCGGAACCAGTACACTTAATCTCCACTCCTCCGGCATCCTCTCACTTTCCAAGACTTTATTAAACAATCTGGTTAACAACCCCACTGCCATCTCTCCTAAGCACTTCCATGCCTCCACTGGTATACCATCTGGGCCAACCGCCTTTCCACTTTTCATCTTCTTCATAGCAGTCCTCACTTCATCCTTACTGATCCACCCCACTTCCAGATTCACTATCTCCACCTCTTCCAACCTTCTCTCTCTCTCATTATCTTCATTCATCAGCTCCTCAAAGTACACCATCCACCTTCTCAACACACTCTCCTCGCTCGTCAGCACATTCCCATTTGCGTCCTTTATCACCCTAACCTGCAGCACATCCTTCCCAGCTCGGTCCCTCTGTCTTGCCAATCGGTATAAATCCTTTTCCCCTTCTTTTGTATCCAACTTCTCATACAGCTCGTCATATGCCTTTTCCTTGGCCTTTGCCACCTCTCTTTTTGCTTTTCGACGCCACTCCTTGTACTCCTGCCGACTTTCTTCATTTCTCTGACTATCCCACTTCTTTTTCGCCAACCCCTTCTTCCTTATACTTTCCTGTACTTCCTCATTCCACCACCAAGTCTCCTTATCTTCCTTCCTCTGTCCAGATGTCACACCAAGTACCTTCCTAGCTATCTCCCTCACAACTTCTGCTGTCGTTGCCCAATCATCCCACCCATCTTTACCACCATCCAACGCCTGTCTCACCTCCTCCCTAAATTTCACGCAACAGTCTTCCTCCTTCAGCTTCCACCATCTGGTCCTTGGTTCAGCCCTCACTCTCTTCCTCAACCTCACCTCAAAAGTCATCCTACAGACCACCAATCGATGCTATCGAGCTGCACTCTCCCCTGCCACAACCTTACAGTCACTAATCTCTTTCAGGTTGCATCTCCGACTTAAGATGTAATCCACCTGTGTGCACTTTCCTCCATTCTTGTATGTCACCCTGTGTTCCTCCTTCTTCTTGAAATACGTGTTTACCACTGCCATTTCCATTCTTTTTGCAAACTCTACCACCATTTGCCCTTCCACATTTCTCTTGTTGAGACCATACCTCCCCATCACCTCCTCATCCTCTTTATTCCCTTCCCCAACATGTCCATTGAAATCTGCTCCAATCACCACTCTTTCATCCTTGGATACACTCTCCACCACTTCATCTAACTCACTCCAGAAATCTTCTTTATATTCCATCTCACACCCCATATGTGGGGCATATGCACTGATGACATTCATCATCACCCCTTCAATTTCCAACTTCACACTCATCACTCGGTCAGACACCCTCCTCACCTCCAATACCCTCTTGACATGATCTTCCTTCAGGATTATCCCGACACCATTTCTCCTCCTATCCACACCATGGTAGAACAGTTTGAAACCACCTCCAATGCTCCTCGCCTTACTCCCCATCCACTTGGTCTCTTGTACACACAGTATGTCCACCTTTCTTCTCTCCATCATATCAGCCAACTCTCGCCCTTTGCCAGTCATCGTCCCAACATTCAGAGTTCCAACTCTCACCTCCACACTTCTACCCTTCACCATCTCCCACTGCCTCCGGACTCGCCTTCCCAGTCTCCTTCTCCTCCTTCGCCCAGCAGTAGCACAATTTCCACAGGTACCCTGCTGACCACCGGTACCGGTGGCGGTCGTTGGTAACCCGGGCCTCGACCGATCTGGTATGGAAATTCGTTTTGATGTCCGCATAATGATTGGCATAGGTTTTTTTTACGCCGGATGCCCTTCCTGACGCAACCCTGGTCGCCTCTTACGACACACAGGGATATGGTACACCTATTCTAACCGGGGCATACACCGGGCCCAGTACAACTGATGCTCATTTTGCCGACCTCGGAAGGATGGCAGGCTGAGTCAACCCCTGGTGTTTTCGACTTGGTTTATATATATATATATATATATATATATATATATATATATACATATACATACATATATTAATTCAGTGTCCCAACGGGGCTTGAACTCAGGACCTCTTGGGTCCCAAGCCACTGCCCTTACCACTGCGCCAACACCAGGCTCATATATATATATATATATATATATATATATATATATATATATATATATATATATATATATATATACCAAAAATAGTATAATATATAATATATATATATATATATATATATATATATATATATATCACAATATCTCAAAAAGTTGCAGATGTATTTGGATGAAACTGGGTGGGCAGGTTGGGTGTGTGAGCCTGACGAATTGATTCGATTTTGGTAAAGATCCGAATCCGGATCTGGATACGAGAATTATTTAATTTAGAAAGTGATTCTTTACCATTGATAGGGCCAAAAACGATATATGGCATATTTTAAATATGTGTTGGGCCCGATATGTTCTCGTGGATCAGGAATTGTGGGGTAGAGGTATGTGCTCTACCGAGTGCCCTTCTCGTTTTGTAAATATATTTAATGATCTTGATTTTGTTGAGGAATGAATTGTATTATTGTAACCATCTACAATATCTTGAATAAAAGAAACCCATTTTTGATGAGCAAGTTGAGTAAATTTTTTACACAGTGTCTCTTTCAAAGTGCGATTAAAATGCTCGATGACGACTGATTTTTCTTCATTAAAAGTGCTGTATAATGTAATACTGTTATCTTTGAGAAAAGTTTCAAATGTTTTATTATCATATTCATAGTAGAGTAAATTATGAAGGATTTATGATGAATGTTCAAGGAACTAAGTTTAAAAGTGTTTCCTACATCACTGAGACCTGCTCATCAAAATGAGCTGGGGTGACACTTTTGAAATTTTGGGCGTGGCCAAAAGGTGCATTTTCCAAGATGGCCACCAGCATCACACAATATCTTGTTTCTCTGAAATCATCAAAAGCGATTTACAAGCTTTTGTTGCTTCAAACTCTGTAGAAAGTTAGGAATAGACATTTGGCACCACACAAAGTAATAAAATGTGTCCAATTATATATTTTTATAATTGATCAGGTGACCCAATATAATAAATATCAAGGCTAAGATCTATTTATTGGGACAATTTGGAAATAAGATATGTTTATCGGTTTTAAACAACTAAAAAAAGCACTGATAATAATGAATGAGGAGTGCGTTGTGTCGAAACAAGAGTAAATAGGATCTGTTGTTGTCTAAATGTAATTTAATTGAATGTTGATATTCAATTAAATGTACATCAGAACAGCCATATTTGACAAAAAAAAACATTCTTCAGAGCCATTGTTTTTACAAAAACAAACGTCCGGCAATGCAACTAAAATTTTGTTCAAAGCAAAACAAAACCAGAACACATAAACTGCAACTTCAATGTTTAAGTCTCTGAGTACTGAATCTCTTAATCGTGCTCGTTCTCGCTTTCCAAGTCATCACTTCCAGATTCATCACTTTCATCGCTTGTATCAGTCTTCAGGGTTTCCTTAAAATGCCGATTGTTGCTTTGTACGTGTAATGTTCAGCTCTTGAGAAAGAGCAGCAGATCTATACAGTATAGGCACACAGATCTATACAGTATAACGTCGTTATGACATCACAGCGAAAAGAGCATAACAGACAGAGGGATGGACGGATGGATAAATCTGGCTACTTTAATATGTAGATGAAAGAAGTGCCAAATGTTAGCACTTACTTTATGTCATTGGTCAAGACGTAGCTGCTGGAAGGGAAATCCCAATGCACCCCAGTTTCTGCTATACGTTACACTATCGAGAATGTTTTTTTTCAACATATGCACTGGCTAATTAAAATGTTTCTCAGATACACCAAGCTAACACCTTGCACCAGGAATACACTATAAACAGGATTCCACATATAAAAACAATGCTAGTTTTCACAATCCCAAATCTGTGTCAGAGGCAATGGTCAGGACTTGAAAAGGTTCAAGAGCTATACAAGGATAAAGAATCAGGGTTACTGCAAATGCCAAGGACTTAATGGAAAAGGAATAACATGAGAACGATATGCGTTAAAACTAATAAATGACTCTCACCTCATTCTTCTCGAGACTGTACTCTGACATGACCTTGTCTCCTTGCTCCTGGAAGGTTATTATGATAAGTGCCACGAAGATATTTACAAAGAAGAAGGGGAATATCACAAAATAGACCACGTAAAAGATGGACATCTCCATGCGGAAACCAGGGTTGGGACCTTGGTTCTCGTAAGTGGCCTCAACTGAATGCCTTAGTACCCTGCAGGAGGAAGTAAAGAAAATTAGTCGGAATAAAAAGGAAAATGATGAAAAGGTATCTGTATACTTTCATCCATGTAAGAGCGGTGTTGAAAATGTTCCCGGAGTGAGGTGCAATAGCCAAAGAAAATGCAAACTTTTCTATTTCTCAATATATAGGCTTATGTAATTAGTAAGGATTTTTTTTCTTACGAATTAAATATACTAGAAGCACACGCTCCCTGCGGAAGCAACTAGGGGGGTTATGTTATTATCCTTATTCAAATGTGGAACTCAAAAAACCTCTTCAAAATACCTCTTGCTGAGTAATTCAAAACACCTCACTGCACTGGAAAACATGCGGGCAGGAATACTGTCATGTAAAGGGTGGGGACTTGCAATACCATCTCCAACTGGAGCGGCACGACACAATTTACAGGTAGTGGACAAAAAAATGGAAACATCAATGTAAAGTCACTTAATAGGGTGTTGCACCACCACGTGCGTCTCGTACGGCCTGTACGCGTTGTGGCATAGAGTCCACCAGCGTCTGGAATTTTGCAGGAGGGATGTGGCACCATTCTTCCACGAGAAAGAAAATCAACTCACACCTGTTTGACCAAGGTGGAAAACACTGTCTCAGGCGTCGTTCCAGAAAATCCCATAAATGCTCGATTGGGTTCAGATCTGGTGACTGAGAAGGCCATGACATATGGATAACATCAGTCACGCTCATCAAACCATTGGATGACCACATGTGCTGTGTGGATGGGGGCATTGTCATCCTGGGAGACAGCAGGAAATAAATGCTGCAACATGGGGTGAAGATGATGGGGATGCTGGGAGGTGGTTGGGGGGGGGGGGATGCAACATGGGGTGAATCACTCAGTTCCATTAAGTAGCAATCGGCATTTACCTTGCCTTTGTAAGGGAATGATTGCACCCAAACCATGCCAGGAAAATGTGCCCGATAACATTACAGAACCACCAGAACCCTTCACTATTGGAACCAAGCACTCAGGGTTGTAGAGTTATTTAGATTGGCGCCACACGTGCACTCGTCCATTTGTCGGGAACATGGTGAAGGATGATTCATGTGACCATATAACACTTCTCTACTGCTTGGTAATCCATTGCCTGTGTTCTTTGCATCACTGGACTCGCAAACATGTATTTCCAGGTGTGATGAGCGGTTTGTTCACTGCAACCTGCCTATGGTATCCCATTCTGTGGAGTTCTTGGCAGACTGGTTTTGATGAAACTGGCTGCTTGCGCCCCAGGTTGAAATTTACAGTCAATTGATCTGCAGTTGCTCACCTGCTTTCCCTTTCACCTCAAATTAATGCATGAATATCACGATCCAGGACGATGGGCTTTCACACACTGTTTCCCTTTGCTGATGATGTCTTTCCCTTGGAGTTCCATGCCAGCATCATGTTGGACACCATTGCTCATGAAATGTTAGCAAGTTGAGCTGTCTGTCGCAGAAGCTCCTGCCAAACATACCCTAACAATCACCCCTCTTTCAAAGTCACAGAGGTCTCATCTTGCAGTCATGCTAGCCATAATTATAGGCAACCAGGCCTGTACATAATTTTTATACATGACCCTAAGCATGATGGGATGTTATGTGCTTAATTAACACATGGGCCACACCTGTGTGGAAGCTCGTGCTTTCAATATACTTGGTGTCCCTCATTTAGCCAGGTGTTATCGATTTTTTTTTGGTCCACTATATGTACATTTGGATAGAGTATTTCCATGCCTTCCCCTCCCTCCAAGACCACTGGCAAAAATAAAAACACCCCTATGCACTAATTGTGGTGATGCCGATCCTATGTAGCAAGTCTGGCTATACATAATCTGCCCAGAATGTTCTCAAGTTCTGCTATGCTATTCATGCAAATCCTCAGTCTGCTCTCTTCAGGCTGTCCTTCAACTTTGGCCACAACCAATCTGCTTGAAAGACAACTAACACCACTCCCAGACATGCAAGAAGGGTGTGAAACAGACCCTCTCAGCTACAAGGTACATAACTTGCTTCCAATTTTAAGCAAATCCATCACAGCTGACATCATGTATTTCCATTTTTTCAAGCAGCCTGATCTCTGAAAATCAGTTTGGCTCACATTGTGACCACTCAACATTGGATATACTGCTGCTTCTTTCTCAACAATAATTGGAGCCCTTGAATCTCAAACGAGCTAAAGGCTGTTTCTGTGGACAAACGAGACACATTACGGAACTTTGCTCTGCTTTCCAAGCATTCTACCTGCGGAATACAATGCCACCTTCATTCCTGACTTGCTGACTTCCTTCACTCATGCCTTCAATGCATATCTCTCAATGGAATCCTATAATCTGCTCTCACAGGAGAGGCTGGAGTACACCAAAGCCAGGCCCTTTCTCCACCTTTATGGGTCCTGTTCTTCATATAAATTTATCACCTCTCCTGGGCTCCATAAAATGCTTCTTTCCTTTTCAAAGATGACTCCACATTATGCCGTCCACACCAACTTCCCACCAAAAGGTCAAATATTTGGAACACATCTATCAATCCAGGCAGATCTCAAATTCTCTCCCTATTACTCTGGAAAGATTGTCAGATGAATGAACCCACTGATGTATTTCCACAACTACACATTGGAAGAATTTGAGTCTCTTGAACTTAGCCTCATCATCAGCTTTGCATGCTCCTGAGCAGACAAATATCAAAGCTGACCTCCAAAAGCAACCACAGACTTCACAGCGTTTTATCTTTGGCTCAATGCAGTACTGCTCTCTCCTTGTCTTCACTATTTTTTCCCTTTCTTTTTTTTCATGTTTTGTCCGAGATCATCTGATTCTCATATATGCTGTGGAATCTAAAGCTCTCAACATCAATGGTATATCCAATGGCGAGGCAGAAATACAGAGCCTGCTGCTGTCTTTTTGCAGACATGTTGGTAGCTTCTGTTTTTTTACCACCTCTCCTGAGGTCTTGTATCCTCTATTCCTTCATCCCTCGATTCCATCCCTCCCCAGTCCTACCAGGTCACATGCATACTTATTCGTCAAAACAATCCCATCCTAGTGAATGTTCTATATTTATAAGAGTGAGGATAGCTTGTTCTCTCATGTGATCCAAAACAGTAAGGATAGCTTGTTCTATCATGTTATCCAAAAGTGTATTTATAAATCCTTCATTGTTCGTTGATATTTATAAATCCTTCATTGTTCATCTGTAAAAACGAAAAACACGATTCGTGAAGCCATGAAGCCATGATGCCGTGAGTGAAGCCGAAATCGACCCACGTGACAATATAGCTCTTAATTACGTACTTTTTGAAAGTCAGTTGCACCCTAACTATATATATTAATTACAAATTATTGGAATGTACTTTTTTAAACCTTTGGACCCTTTTTACTGCTGAGAACCCTTTGACCTTTGAAGACCTTGAAGATCCTTAAGATGCCATTAGCCATTTGCATCATTTAGACCCCTCTATACCTTTAGATCCCGAGAGACCCTAAAACCCTAGAGACACCATGAGAACCTTCAGACCCCTTCGACCCTATATACCTCATTAGAACCCTTAGACCATTCAGACCCCATTATTTGAGGTTGTTAAATAATTCACAATGATAATTTAATAATGCACTTTAACAATAAGACCCCATGAGAACCCTTAAGACCCATAAGACCCTTTAGACTCACAAGACCCAGTAAAACCCTAAGACCCCTGAGACCCTGTTAAAATGCTTAAGACCCTATACACTGATGATAACACACAGACCCCTAAAGACCCCATTAGAGCCTTAAACACATTTTACCTTTAAGATCCTTTCAACGCTTTAGACCCCTTTACCCTTTAAAAGTTTTATACCCTTTCGACTCCTTTTTAGACCCCTAGAATGTTTAGACCCCACAGACACTTTAGACCTTTACACCCCTTAAGACCCTTGACTCCCTGTTGACCTTAACACCCTTTTGGACCTCTTACACCCTTTATACCCTTTAGACATGTGAGACAGCTTAAGACTCCTTTAGACTGCTTTGATCCTTTCTACCACTTCGACATTAAAGACCCTTTTTAGACAAGTTAGATTTATTTAGACGTCTTTAGACCCCCTTTAAATCCTTTAGAGATTAGACCCCTTCGACCCCCGAGACCTGAACTACTGTTGGAACGTACCCTTTAGACCCTTCCGACCATCTATAACCTTTTTAGATGCACATCATACAGACATCTACAGTCTTCTTGCAAAACATTGACGATACTTCTTTTCAGCAAGAAATGCACAAACTCGACCCACTCAGGGGGGTCGGTATTGTGCTAGTTATACATAAAGTGCATTACTTTCCATAACTGCTTACTGTCACTTGACCAAATTAGGAGTTTTCCAGGTTTTTGAAAAATAATAATTTTGGCAAATATCATTCTTTGAATAACATAACTTTGTGTATATTGTTCAACAAATTCCTGGCACAGCCTTCCAGTTGTGAAGATTTACGCACTGAGGCCAGCCTTCGCCTGTGGATACGGTGAAGAGTGTGAGCAGGGACCAGACGACGTTGTCGTAGTGGAAATCAAACTTTTGCCAAACACGCTGCTCTGCTCGTGCCATGCCTTCCTTGCTATAGTGCAGATAGTATCCCCTATAAAAAAATATTATCATTAATACATTGGGATTTGATGAAGAGAAGGACAATTTCAGGTATATTCTGTCATATACTCTCTTGTGAACAATGTATTTGATGCAAGTCCTCAATGCAACTCAGTTACAGCCTGAAAGTCCTCACCGACATTCCTTCTCAGTGGTCTTTGAGTTGTCGGAGCAATAGAAGAATTTTCCCTTGAAGAGCTGCACAGCGATGACGGCAAAAATGAACATAAACAGCATGTAGACAACGAGGATGTTGAGAACGTTCTTGATGGAGTTAACAACGCAGTCAAACACCGCCTGATCGGCACAAGAGTGAGAAACATCCTTGAACAAATACAAGGAAAAATAAAGTAATTTTGATCATGATTCTTGAAAGGTAAAAAAGAAAATAAACAACATTCGAATGAAAATTGGTTTATTCTATAAAGTCAAATTGTTGTTTGATCTTCAATGTCACAACACATTAATTTAACAATGCAAAAAATGATTATTAACCAAATGAGAGAGGAAGCCATCTTTTCCCAACAAGCCCAATGAGTTATGATGCATATAATCCCTATACTGACTTCAGTTTGCTGAGAAAGAAACAAAATGAAACAAAAAATGACAATTAATCCTTTCTCTTTATGTATTTTTTTTTTTTTTTTTTTTTTTTTTTTTTATACACAGAGTCCAATGCCCATGGAGTAACTGCAACACACATCACGCATACACATGCAGACAAGGTACATGAGATAACACCAGACTTGACTTCAGACAAACACATCTGCTGAGCTTGGGGAAAATGACAACGTCTGAGGCCTTTATTTGTGGCTCAGTGGAATCCTACTCTCCCCTTAATGTTATTGTCCTTGTTTCACATTTTTTGGGGTCATGCTGGTAACACCATATTTATGATAACACTTTTCTCTCTGCACTCGGCAGGGCAACAAAGCAAGATTTTCCTCCTTTCCATGGACGCTCACTAATGGGGTTGCCTGTGCTCTATCTTGTAAGTCCTGACCATCAATAACTCAATCTCTCACTCCTTGTGTGCTGTTGTTACACCTCCCAAACCCAGAAGTACCTTTGGCTGGAACTTCCCCTCCGCTCCCACCTCTTGTTTGTCTGTGTGTTGTACCATCCTCCAAGCAGTGACGACTCCATCTCCATCTCTCTCTCAGACAACATGGATCAAATTTTAAGCACTCATCCATCACAACTATCTCTTCCTCATATGTGGTGATTTCAATTGTCACCATGCCAATTGGCTGGGTGTTGGCACTTCTCTCACCAGCCATGGCACTTCAGCAAAGAACTTCTGTGACTCCATGGGACTGACTCAATTCATGAACCTTCCCACCTGGATTTCTCCCAATGGAAAATCCTCCCTTCTGGACTTGGTATTGACAAGCTTCCCCACAAGTGTCTCCTGATCTTCCTCTGCTCCAATTGGTTCATCTTGTCATGTGCTTGTGAAAGTCAACAGCTCTCTGGCTATTCTCGGAGAGCTACCTCAATGCCAGCGAGTCTGAAAGTTCACCTGGGCAGATTGGGAGATACTGCAAACAGCCATCGCTCTTCAGGACTGGTCATACATCTCTACTGCCCCTGATATTAACAGAGCCTGGGAATTCTTTGAAAGAAATATGCTCTCTCTTATGCACAGATCCATCCTATCTCGTCTTCACATGACCCTACCCTTCTTCACATCCATGGTACTTTGTGGAATCCTGTGTCGAGGCAGTTGCTCTGAAGCAGTTTTCCTTATCTTAGTGAAAAGCAAAACCGACCGATGGCAATCTAAGATCATTCCACAAAGTCCACACCAAGTGTGTGTCCACGTTCAAGAGAGCCGGAAGACAACATCTGCCCAACCTCAAGATTGAGTTTTCAAACTTGTCTCCTTTCTCTAATCTGACGGTGCCTTGTTATTTTCTGTTTGTCTGCCTGTCTTTGTGTGCAGGATACCTCAAAAAGTTGTGGACGGATTTGGATGAAATTTTGTGGACAGTTTGGGTGTGCCAAGGCCAAACTGGTTAGATTTTGGTGAATATTTGGATCTGGATCTGGCTACTATAATTTTTAAGTGATTCTTCACCATTGAGAGATAGGGCCAAAAACGATATATAGCATGATATTTCAAAAATGTATTGGGCCCGATATGTTCTCGTGGATCAGGTATTGCGTGGAGGAAGTATGCGCTCCACCGAGTGCCTTTCGAGTTAAGTCTGACTCTGGTGTATGTTCCCCTTAAATCCCTTTCTTCTCTTCAAAAGGCACAACAGCCAACTGAGAAGGCCAAATGCCTCAATTCTGTGTTTGCTTACAAATTGTGTCCACAACCACTCGCTCTCTGCGCCAACCGCAACCAGTCGCACCATTTTGTCCTGGAGTATGCATCTTTTACACCTGAGAAGGTGGACAAGTTTGTGGTAACCCTTCATTGATTCTGCAACTGGACTGGATGGCATTAGCTCAGGTGTCCTAAAACCTGTTCTGCTGCTCTTGCACTTCCTCTCTCTCTCCTTTTCACATTTTCATTTACTTGAGGGCATCTTCCACCTGCTTGGAAATTAGCCAACATCACTACATTACAGATCAGGACAGGTATGGGAACATGTGCCGGAGTAGCACGTCACCACTTCCACTTTCCGGTGGTACTCAAGTGGCCTCCGTCTGTCCGTCCAGAGACCAGGAAAATGGCACCCAAAGAGTGACGAATCCTCAGTCTCATAAGATGGTCATTGACTGGTGTTACCTTGGTTATCATAGGAGTCCGTTTATTGGACAAAGCTGCAGCAACTCCTTCGGCAAGGTAATCATCAGAGTGACCAGACCAGTAGTGGATGCAACCACCCACCATGATCTCACCACTATCCGGTCTCCGAACTTCATGTCAGGTCAAGCCAGATTACATATGTGACTTGCTACAGGTACAATGTAAGCCTGTACTGACCTGTTTCATGTTCGGTTTGGGATGACTGAACCATCTCCCCAACCAGGTTTCCTGCTGAGGAGGGTGTATGGATATGGACACCCAGCAGGATTAAAAGCAAAACCTGTCAAAGGGTCGAGGAGCTCATTGTGAGCCAATGGCCATCCATTTCTCGTGCCCAACTGTGTCTGCGGACATCCTCCTGCAGTTGGGTTCCTTTTTGAGGAGGTTGGTGGCAGGATTTGCACTTTGGCCAGCGTAAAAACCATTCACTCTGCAAAACACACTAATAACGCAAATAAAATGAAAATCCACTCTGTGGGAGTACCTCCTGTGCAGCTTCCCTTCGCAGGGCAGCTCACCAGATGACAAGATTGGGGCAAAGCCATCAGGACCGCTACTCTTTGATGAGAGGAGGAAAAACACTGGGCAGCCTTCCCGGGTTGGATTGTGGTGGTGTGTGTCAGGGTGGTGCTGATGTGTCGTTCACCAGACGGCGGTCCCCTTGGGTTAACCTGAGGCGGTCCCTTCGGGTAGTTGCCTGGAATGTCCTATCTCTAAGAGAGGATGATCACATGTCTCTGTTATCATCTGAGCTCATGCATTTGAGCATTGGTACTGCAGCACTCTCTGAGGTTCGGAGACCGGATAGTGGCAAGATCATGGCGGGGGTTATACCTACTATTGGTCTGGTCGCTCTGATGGTTGCAATGCCAAAGGAGTTACTGTAGCTGTGTCCAATAAGCTGACTCCAATGATAATTGAGGCAACACCGGTCAACGAGCGTATTATGAGATGAAGGATTCGTCACTTATTCGCAGGGCCAGACTTAATGGCAGAGCTGACCTGGTCAGGGAGCTCACACGTAAACTGTACGTGCGCTGAGGGTGTTTAAGGAGGCTTATGTGCGAGGAATCTGTGAGGAGGTAGAGCATCACCTGTGGTCAAGTGATTCTGTCCTGCTTACAGGGGAGTCCGCGTGTTGTGTTCCTCCAAAGCCCATCGCACGGTGTACTGCAGTTAGAGCAGAGGGTGGTGGGCTCTTGACAGAGGAGTCCAAAATGAAGGACCGTTGCACCGGTTACTTTGAGCAGCTGTACCAGGCTGACTCATCAGCTGTTGAGTGTGATGTCAGGGGTGTTACTATCCTTATTCCTGACCCTCCAATCAACTGTGATCTACCTTTGTTTGTGGAAACACAGGCTGAGGTGAACCGGTTGAAATGGGGTAACGCTGCAGGGATCTGTGGCATCCATGCTGAACTTCTCAAGGCTGGTAGAAATGCTGGACTCATGTCATTGTATACAGTTCTGTGCCCTGCCTGGAACACAGGCATCCCAACTGACTGGAAGAGGGGCCTTGTTGTCCCTCTCTCCAAAGGAGAAGGGGATCACCAAGACTGCAATAACTACCGAGGGGTGACGCTGCTCTGAGTGCCGGGCAAGGTCTTTGCTCGGATAATTCTTGATAGGGCTCACCACCATCTGCTTGAGCTGTTAGCAGTCAGCGGTCACACCAAAGAAGTCAATGATTGAACGTATCCTTGCCTTCGGTTCTTCACTGAACGCAGATGTGAGTTTTGGCCTGGGCTGCTTGCAGCTAATATGCTTGCAGATATGTTGATCTCTGCAAAGCATTCGATTCAGTGAATCAGGATGCCCTCTGAAGGATTCTTGGTCTTCATGGGGTGCCACCAAGACTGATCAATCCGATGTCTGAACTACGTTCTAGAACTGAGAGGGCTGTGAGATGTGGTGATACCATCTACAACTTATTTCCAGTTGTTACTGGAGTTGGTCAGGGGTGTTTGCTGGCCCCCACATTTTTCAACGCTTCTTTTTTACTTGATTCTGGGAAGGATGTCAGAGAGATCAAGCTGCGGTGCATCGTTTGGGAATGTCAAGATCTCTGGATCTCTGACCTTGATTTCACTGATGATGCAGTCATCTTTGCGGAGACTCTGGAGATCCTTTTGGGGTCCCTCGGGGTCCTGAATGAGGAGTCAGAGCTGCTGGGATTACGGGTTTCCTGGGTCAAAACTAATATCCAGGCTTTAAATGACATCTAGGATGCTGCTCTCCTGTCTGTACCTGTTTGTGGCGAGGTTGTTGAGGTCACTGAGAGATTCACTTACCTTGGCAGTGATATTCATGTGTGCTGGCTGTGAGCCAGAGGTCAATAGATGTCTGGGTCTGGCTTAGGGAGTCATTGATTCACTGGATCATGGGGTGTGGCACTGTCAGTATCTGTGCAGGAGGGCAAAAGTCTGAGTCTACAGGTCCGAGGTGCTTCCAGTCTTGCTCTATGGATGTGAGACTTGGACTCTGACCAGGGATCCGAGATGGAAACTTAATTCCTTTGGTACCAATTCTCTTCGGAGAGTCTTGGCTATCGCTGGTGGCACGTTGTGTCCAATAAGTGGTTGCTGAGAGACTCAAATGAGATTTGTTACCTGCATAGTCCGTGAGCATCAGCTGCGGCTGTATGGACATGTGGCTCATTTTCCAGACAATTTTCCTGCTCACAAGATTTTCTCAGCGAGAGAGCCTCGTGAGTGGTGGAGGCCAATGGGCTGACCACATGCCTCGTGGTTGCAGCAGGTTTATCATTATCTCAAGGAGATGGGGATAGGCCAGGCAGGGGATGGCCAGAGGGAAGCCCCTAGAATACTTGTGGAGCACTTGCCAAGTGGCTGAAGCATTCAAGAAAGCACTCCAACTAAATGGTTGATGAGGAACAGCTGGCTTGGCAAGCAATTAGCAAGCGCTGAGCCATCATATATACTGTACACCTCCTGGAGATGCCCAAAATATCAAGCTTTGTCTGGATTGGATAAATGAACACTTTTTTCTTTTTTTTAGCAGTCGGATTACTGTTAAGTTCAATTCTAGAGCTTAAACTTTGTAATTCAGCTCAGTTAAAGAGATTTTCGAGATTATCGCATGTGCGGATACGAAATAAAGCCACAAACGCTGGCATCTCCGGACGTTTATAAGCATTGCAATGTATCCAACAATTCGTAGGTATGATGATCAGGCATTCGCTGATATGAATGAGGAAAGTGAAAAAAAAAAAAAAACTTTTGTTATGAATAAATCGTTGCAGCCTGTTCCAACTCAAGGCATTGTTGGCAAGCCAAACAAAATGGCGAATTAAAACCCCATAGAAGTAACCAAGGCTTCGACTTCACACCCCCATCGAGGAAGAGCGAGGTGACTGAGGATGCGCCTGATGAACGATATAATTAAATAAGGCTGTTAATGATCTTCAAAAGGGGGTGTTTCAATAAACCCAAACACCCATTTTTCACTCTAGCACTTCCTTGGAGTTCCATTTGTACACACGCAAAGTTTCAGGCTGCTAGATTTCACGGTTTTGGAGTTATGGAGGACACACACTATTATCGATGTACACAAATGGATATTTCATTTTTGTTTTTTCTTTATTTTTATAATTAGCTTTAGTATCAGCCTTACCTTTAGCTTTGGCAGCCGCTTGATGGTTTTCAATGGTCTAAGAACCCGCATAACTCTAAGGGACTTGATTGTGCTTAAATCCTTGCCTTTGGATCCACTGTGGGAGGGAGGGACAGAAAAAAACAGTCAGAAAAACTATCACCTGGTGCAGTTCCAGGACTTGTTGAACCGCAGTGTGAGGAGCAGGTGCTGATGAAGAACTGAGTAATGTGATAGTGAGAAGGGTGCATCTCATGACGAAAGAGACCCAAGTGCAAGACCAAGGCAAGGACTGGACCTTTGGACTTCTTGAGCTCCCTGTGCAAAGCTTAATGGCTCCTTTGTGAAGGCATTAAGCTTCCGAGGTGATCCGTGCAGTGTGGAAAGGCGTGTCACGTGCAAATCAGAAATGAAAGAGAATAAGAAAAAGATTGAGAGATAAAGATTAAAAAAAAAAAAAAACAGCTGGATAAGAGAAAGAAAGAAAGGTCAATAGAGGAGGCAGAGATAAACAGGCAAAGAGAATTAAATATCGGAGCATTTCCTTCAAATTGGAACAGCAGGAAGCAGAGGACATTTACCTCACAAGATTCCTTTGTAGATGCCACAGGACAAGGAAAAGACAAAAAGGTAAGAATAAGGCCAAGCTACATGAAGGCGATTAGAGATGACTTGGAAATACATTTCCGTGTGATGGGGGGGTTCGAGAGGACAGGACATATTGAAAAAAAGAACTCATCTGTGCAGAGGAAAGATGTTGAAAGATATCAATTGAAACACGACATTCTTGTGAAGCTTCAACAGGCTCGGGCTTAAACGAGACAAAGTTGGTACTTACGTGAATACAAACGCCATAAGTGCGCCACTGACCACGATGAAATCCAGGATGTTCCAGAGGTCTCGAAAATAGGCACCATGGTGAAACAGCAGACCAAGATCAATCATCTAGTCGAGATGGAGTCCATGTGACGGGTCAAATGTTGCAGATGTCAGGAGAAAAAGATAGGATGATTAATGTTGTGACAGTAGCATTCAGTGTTGACATGGCAAGCAAAAGAAGCACTGTTCAGGTCTCACAAAAAAAACATTCTCTTACCTTGAAGGTCATCTCAAAAGTAAACACTCCAGTGAAGACGTAATCAAAGTATTTCAGCACCTGAAGGAAATGATCAACTGGTGAGAGAGCGTTGACTTTTGGAAACTTTTTTGGAGACTGTTTTATTTTTATTTTTTAATGCACAAGAAGGAGTTACAACAGTTTAAATTCGGAAACTGAAAACAAAGGAAAGGTGTGCAAACAGCATTTTGAATAAGAGATGGCGAGGGAGGGAGGGGAAGAGGTAGAGGTAGAGGGAGAGGGGAAGAGAGAGAGAGAGATTTTAATTATTTTTAATATACATGCTCTACACTCATGGAAGAACAAGCATGCGTTCCTCTCGGCTATCCTGCTGTGATGTGACGATTCATTGCTTCATATAACATTCAATGCAATCATCAAATATATTTTTCCAATCTAACTTATACAGA
Organism: Eptatretus burgeri; assembly: GCF_056783735.1. Classification (NCBI taxonomy): domain Eukaryota; kingdom Metazoa; phylum Chordata; class Myxini; order Myxiniformes; family Myxinidae; genus Eptatretus; species Eptatretus burgeri. The sequence goes on along the minus strand of NC_140974.1, from coordinate 75,312,386 downwards.
ACAAAATCAGAACATAACAAAGGGAACAGCAGCAGAAAGGTAAAACACCAACAACAGGAAGGAGGAAGGAAGTAGACGGAGACAAACAAACAAGGGATGCAGGCAACGATGAGGAGGAAGGCAGAACACAAAGTGTGCACAAGATAGATACATAAGCAAAATGTTGGGAGGTGTGTGGAGTGGTTTAACGGGTGTAGAAAAGGTCATTGAGATGGTGGTGAACAGCCGTCTTGAAGACCTGGAGGGAAGAATGAGATTGAAGAGAATGTGGAAGGTGGTTCCACAGGCAGGATAAAAGAGGAATAAATGAGTGGACGTGAGCAGTGGTTCTGAATTTAGGCAGTTTGACTAGGACGGGGTTGCTGAGGGATCGTGTGCGTCCTTCAGATACCTGGGAGGCGGGGGAGATGAATCACAGAGAGGGCAGAGGGTGCAAGACCAAGAATGATGCGGAATAAGACAGAGAGAGACCACCGACCTGTTGGAGATGGCGAAGTGATCGGCCCATGGACTCAGCTACATCGTGAGAGATTCCAATGATATTGAAGGCCTTTGTTTCCAAAGCATCAAGATGAGCAAGCATCAAGCTCAAGTCAATCTTTGTTTCCAGAGCATAAAATTAAACGGTTGCATCCAACATAAGCATGGAAGAAAGTTTCAGTTTGTCCAAAGAAGGGACATTGTTCACTTATTGTTTGTGAAAAGCAGTGAATAAGGGAATTTGTGGGTAATATCCAATTGGCAATTCTCTATTGGGGATCACCGATATGATTTGGGACAGGTAGGTTATAACAACGTCCCCAATTTGGGCAGAAAGGAGGGGTGTACGGCAGAAATGTGGACCACTTCCAGGTGCATGGGAAGACAATGAGGGAAAAGGAACTTTGAAACATTCTAGGTAGAAGATTTTCCTGCTATTACCAGAAAGAAAAAGAACGACCGAATTTCACGTTCGAAACCAGGAGAACCAGATGATTGAAGATTGGTGAAAGAGGGAGAACCGGAAAGCGAAAGTGAATGCAATTCCGAAGGAAGTACACGATAATTCCATTTAGTTTGAGAAGTACGGCAAGTAGGAAACACTGATTGCAAGAACTTGTCTATCCTGCGGAAAGATCAAAAAATGGTGCTCACTGCAGACACACAGACTGAGCCACTTATTGTTTGTGTTGGTTTTGAAGTGGCACACTACTTGGGTTATAGAGGTGTTGATAAATTGATGGATGAAAATTTTATTATCACAACCTTCAAAAAGCGTGTTGTAAAATAGCACTTCATGAACAAAAACATGGACCGCTCAAAAGTAGCGAGTGTTTACGGTCTGTGACATTCTTCCTTATTCTCCTATCTCAAGCAATGGTACTCTATCTCTAATTGATCTGATTTTGACCAATTTCACTGAAAATATCTGCTGTACTTCCTCCTCTCCAATCAGTTCCTCTGACCATATGCTTATCAAAGTAGACATCTCTGGTTGTTGTTGTTGAAGAACTCCATCGGTGCCGTCGAGTCAGTGCCTGCCGACAGGCAGGGACTTCAAGCAGCCATCAAACTTCAAGACTGGTCTCCCATCTCTACTGTCTCCGACATCAACTCGTACTGGGATTTCTTTCAAAGAAATTTGCTCTCCATCATGCACAGATTTTTCCCGTCTCATGTTCAGTTGTCCTACCCTTCCTCCCGCCCATGGTACACTGAAGCTTGTGGTGAGGCAGTTGTCTTGAAACAACTTGCCTTCAGCTCATCGAAAAGCCTGGTGTTGGCTTAGTGGTGAGGGTGGTGGCTTGGGATCCTTGGGTCCTGAGTTCAAGCCCCGTTTGGCCGGTGAATTAATACACCAGGAGGTTGACTCAGCCTGTCATCCTTCCGAGGTCGACAAAATGAGTACCAGTATACTGGTAAGGGGGACACTGCATCAGCGGCATAGCTGCGTCCCAACCAATGATGCAACCAGCAGCCACAGGCTGCACTCGATAGAGAGGCCTCATGGAAAGCAAATCAAACTGAAAGTAATCTCAGTTCCTTCCACAAGGCTCAGAACAAGCATGTGTCTTCTCTCAGGTAGCCAGAAAATAACATCTTTCTCATCTCAAGTCTGAACTCTCAAACCAAGCTGCTCGATGGCATCTAGTTAAGTCTGTTTCTGGTGTATGTTGCCCCTCCATCCCTTCCCTTACCTCAACTGGCCACACAACTGACACCCCACGTGAAAAAGCTGAATGCCTAAACTCTGTGTTTCCTTCTAAATCTTGTGTCCCAAACCCATCACTTTCTGTACCCACCCAACCCAGTCGCACCCAGCTGTTCCTGGACTCTGTGTCCTTTTCTCCTGACAAGGTGGAGAGCATGCTATCAAACCACGACTCAAATTCTGCAACCGGTCTAGCCCCCGTGTCCTAAAATCCTGCTCTGCTGCTCTTGCTCAACCTATCTCTATTATATTCACCCTCTCCTTTGCTCAAGGTCGTCTGCCATCTGCTTAGAAATCAGCAAACATGACCGCTCTGCATAAAATGTGCAATACAGATCTCTGCAACTACAGACCAATCAGTCTTCTCCCATTCGTCAGCAAGGTTATGGAATCCATCATCGCTTCAGACATTAAAACCTTACTCTTCTCCAATGGCTTCATTTCCGATTATCAATTTGTATTCACACCAGGTTACTCCACCCTGGACTTGCTGCTCCTGCTCTCCCAACAATGGATGGAGATCCTCAATGCCAGACATGAAATCAGAGCCATATCCCTAAACATATCGCGTGATTTTGATACAGTCTGACACCCTGTCCTGCTCAACAAACTCTCTTCCTATGGTATCCAAGGCCATCTCCACTCATGGCTCGCAGACTTCCTCTCGTGTCGCAGCCAATGTGTGGCCCGTATGGAGTTCTTTCATCCCCCCTTCCTGTCCAGGCTGGAGTTCCTCAAGGTAGCGTTCTGGGCCCTGTTCTTTTTCTGGTTTTCACCAATGATCTCTCCGACTCTCTGGGAAAATTTTTTTTTACCTCTTTGCTGATGATTCCACTCTCTGCCATAGCATCCGTCATCCCTCAGATCAACAAGCAGCAGCCCCTTCAGTCTCTGCAGATCTGGGTAAAATCACAAACTGCTCCAACACGTGGAAGACGTCTTTCAATCCTGACCAATCTCACACTCTCACGATGTCTTTCCGAAAGGACCGTTTGGAACTCCCCACCCCCACCACCCCCCATCTACTTTCTCAACAATCCTCTGGAAGAAGTCCTTTCATTCAAGCTTCTGGGTCTCACTATCTGCCATGACCTTTCCTTGGAAAGCCACATTTCCAAGCTGGCCGACACAGCCAGTCGCCGACTGGGAATCCTCCGTCGTGCAAAGTCCTTTCTTGGCACAATGGAGCTCCTCACCACATACAAAACTTTCGCCTGCAGACTGGTACTGATCTCTCCTCTGGAATAGTGCTCCTGCCTCACACCTTTATCAGTTTTACGCTGTGGAAACCAAGGCATTTCGCATTATTGGTATCTCCTGCGATGAGGCTGTGTTTGGGTCTCTCACTCTCTTATCACAGGCAAGTCAGTGGTCTTTCTGTCTTCTGCTGTCTCCTCTCCAGTGTCACCCCTCCCCCCCCTGCTCTGTCTGAGATATTTCCGCAGGATGCTCCAGGTCCACCAGCAACCCCCTTCTGGTGAAACTACCAAAATCAAGAATCACTGCTCACTTTCACTCTTTCATTCCTCTTTTTCCCGACTTTGTTACAAAGTCCCACTCTTCCTTCCAGGTCTTTGAAACTACTGTTCAGCACCACCTATCTTCCCCATCCAAAACCACAATCTTTTCTAACCCCGTTAATCCAGCCCAAACTAACCTCCTTCAAATTCCCTGCTATCCTTCCTGAAAGTCCCTGTTGAGTAAGAACCTGAAGTTCCTGTGGTGTCCACCTTATTTACCCTGTGTACCCCCACCTCATCCCTCTCCCTTCGACAGATCTCCTAATGTCTCTGTACCCCACTGTTTTGTCATCCCCTCTCTCACATCTCTTATCTCCTGCTCCCCTTGTTGTACGTTCTGCATTAGCTCTCATACGAGTCTCGACATTGTGGAGGGAAAAAAAAGTCAAGGCATGGTTGAGCAGGCTAAAAAATATGGTGGCTTCAGACTCCAGTGAGGTAACCCAGGAAATGCCTTAAGACCCCATTTTTGCAAGGTGGGCAGGATCGCCTGATGAAGGATGTAATAATATAAGGCTGTTAATTATCTTCAAAAGGGGTGTTTTAATTAACACAAGGAACCAATTTTCACTCTCGCACTTCTGTGGAGTTCCCTTAATATGCATGCAAAGTTTCATGATTTTGGAGATATGGAGCCTGATGGAATACTGCTCTCTCCTCTGAGCTGGTGCTCCTGCCTCACACCTTTCACACACACACACACACACACACACACACACACACACACACACACACACACACACACACACACACACACACACACACACACACACACACACACACACACCATATATATACTCTGCCTCAATAAGACGGTTGGCAGAGTCGGCCTTTCCATTTCAGTAAAATCAGTTTGATACGTCTGGGCAGGTTTTTCCAGTTAAGCCTCAAATTTACCAGGACCAAGGAAAAACCCCAAAAATTTAATCCCTTCTCCAAGTAATAGTTGTGGAGAGAGAAGGGGAGATAGGGAGTGAGGGGATGGGGGATGGGTAGAGGGTTCAAGCTACAATGCTTCTGTTTTAGTCCATTTGATTTCAGCTGATGAAACTTTACTGAATTGTACAACCAATGCATCATCCAAGCAACATTACCTGAATGGTTCAGCATGAGCAATGCTCTTTATAAGTTGGGTTAATCCTCTCACAGTAAAGCCAGACAAGAAGTTATGAAAGGTACTCTGAAGGGGTGCAAGGGGGGGGGGGGTACCTCTCTTTCAACACAAAAGCGGGGGGGGGGGGCACACATTAATTGTTGAGACAAAAAAGTGTTGTTGTTGATGTGCCATGCTCTTTCCAGAGCGTTGATGCTGCGGAAACAGTTTCCTGGTAAGGGATATAATTGTGTCAGGTCAGGTCAGATCAGAAAAGAACTGTGACTTGCTACAGGTACTATGTAAACCTGTACTAACCTGTTCCATGGTTGGGTTGTCGGCAGCTAAACCATCTCCCCAACCAAGTTTCTGGGTGAGGAGGGTGTATGATATGGACACCCAGCAAGATGAAAAACAAAACCTGTCAAAGAACCAGAATAGCACGAAGTTCCTCGACTTTGCAAGAAGTCATGGACTTAGGGTGGCTGGTTCATGGTTTCACCGCCTGCAGGCTCATCGCTGGACTTGGTATTCCAACGCTGGTGGTGTGGCAAAGGAGATTGACCCTGTGCTCATTGATGGTTGCTGGAGGATGACCCAGAACTGCAGGGTCTACCGGAGTGCTCAGTTCCTCAATACTGACCACAGGCTTGCTGCAGCAACTCTGAAGTTGCAAATTAAATCCAGGAGAATGGTACCATCCCAGCCTCGGCTGGATCTTGGCAAGCTCAAGGATGAGAGGGTAGCTGAGGAGTTTGCAAACAAACTGAGTGGAGATTTTGAGGGGGTCTGGGTGCTTTGGGGGATCCTGAAGAGTTGTGGAGTGCCTTCAAGACCACCGTCCTGGATGTTGCCAGTCGATACCTTGGAACTCACCGGAGGACGAAGAACAATTTTGACTCTCAAGGGACACTGGATACCATTGAATAGCGTCCCAGGGCCAGGCTGACTGGCAGAGCTGAGCTGTTCAGGGAGCTGAGGCGTAAAACTGCACATGAACTCAGGGTGGACAACGAAGCCTATGTGCAAAAATCTGTGAAGGGGGTAGAGCATCACCTGCGGTAAAGTGATTCTCATTCTGCTTACAGGGGAATTCACGCATTGCATTCGTCCAAACCCATCCCTCGGTGTACTGCAGTGAGAGCAGAGGTTGGTAGGCTCTTGACAGATGAGTCTGAAGTGAAGGCCCACTGGGCCGGTTACTGAGTGGTTGTACCAGGCTGATCCATCCGCTTACGAGTTGGACGGCAGGGGTGTTACAATCCCGATTGCTAACCCTCCAATCAAATGTGGTCTACTTTTGTTTGTGGAAACACAGGCTGCATTGAACTGGTTGAAATGGGGTAAAGCTCCTGGGATATGTGGCATCCTTGCTGACCTTCTCAAGGCTGGTGGAAATGCTGCACTCATGCCGTTGCATGCAGTTTTGTGCTCTGCCTGGAACACAGGCATCATCCCAACTGACTGTAAGAGGAGCCTTGTTGTCCCTCTCTGGAAATGGAAGGGTGATCGCCAAGACTGCAATGGCTGCCGACGGGTGACGCTGCTCTCAGTGCCGGGCAAGGTCTTTCCTCAGATAATTCTTGATCGGGTTCGCCACCATCTGCTTGAGCACCAGCATCCAGAGCAGTGATGCTTAACACCAACGAGGTCAACGATTGACTATCTATCCTTGCTCTTCAGGTCCTCACCGAATGTAGATGAGAGTTTCGGCAGGGGCTGCTTGCAGCTTATGTTGATCTCTGTAAAGAGTTTGATTCAGTGAATCGGGGTGCCCTCTTGCGGATTCTTGGTCTCTGTGGGGTGCCACCAAAACTGATCAATATGACGTCTCAACTATACCCTGGGACTGAGAGTGCTGTGATATGTGGTGGTATGATCTCTGACTTATTTCCAGTTGTTACTGGAGTTTGTCAGGGGTATAAACTGCCCCCCACACTTTGCAGCACTTGTATGGAATGGATTCTGGGGAGGTTGTCGGAGAGATCAAGCTGTGGTGCATCATTTGGGAATGTCAAGAACTCTGACCTTGATTTCGCAGATGATGCAGTCATCTTTGCGGAGACTCTAGATATCCTTTTGGGGGCCCTCGAGGTGCTGAATGAAGAGTCGGAGCCACTGGGATTACGGGTTTCCTGGATCAAAACGAAGATCCAGGCTTTCAATGACATCTTGGATGCTGCTATCCTGTCTGTACCAGTTTATGGTGAGGATGTTGAGGTCACGGAGAGATTCACTTACCTTGGCAGGGAAATTCACGTCTCTGTTGGCTGTGAGCCAGAGGTCAACATACGTCTGAGTGCGGCCTGGGGAGTCATGCATTCATTGGAACATGGGGTGTGGCGCTGCCGGTACCTATGTGGGAGGATGAAGGTCCAAGTCTTCAGGTCATTGGTGCTTCCAATCTTACTTTATGGATGTGAGACTTGCTCTCTGACCAGGGATCTGAGGCAGAGACTTAATTCCTTTGGTACCAGGTCTCTTCAGATAATCCTTAGCTCTCGTTGGTCAGACTTTGTGTCCAACGAGCGGTTGCTGAAGGAGACTCAAATGATATTTGTTACCTGCATAGTCCATGAGCGTCAGCCGCGGCTGTATGGACATGTGACTCATTTTCCTGACGCTGATCCTGCTCATCAGATTCTCTCAGTGAGGGAGCCTCGTGAGTGGAGGCCAATGGGCCGACCACGTGCCTTATGGTTGCAACAGGTTGATCAGCATCTCAAGGAGATGGAGATTGGCCAGGCATCTGCCTGGGGGGTGGTCAGACAGAGTTCTCTGGAGCACCGGCGGAAAGTGGACGCAGCAACGCGCTGCTCCGGCGCATGCTCCCATACCTGACCTGGCCTGGTTATACTTGGTGGTTTGTCAATACACTACCCTTTTAAATGCTGAACATCAATCAAGGAAGTAGCATGTCCCAATTTTAAAGTCTTTGGTTTGACTCAGATGGGGTTTGAACAACCGACCTCCCAGACTCGGAAGGGCCACTTAAGAGTCGATTTGGCCACCAAATCTGGTGTCAGATATGTTAAAATATAATTTTCATGGTAAATCTTACATCCACCTATCAGATCATGAATAACAGAAATATTGTCAGGTATGTTGTAACCTGGAATGCAACAGGTTTGATCAAGATGCAAAATGCCTTTTAACAGAAGTGAGAGACATGCAGTACAAGGCAATGGCTTTGGAGAAAAACTTGTAATCAGTACACAGCAATAACAACGGCCATCACTGTGCAGTGAGCAAGGGATCGCCTTTCTTGGAGAGCAGGGTAAGTACCACTCTCCAGCAGCTTCATTGGAAATGGGAATTTGTCTTTCTCCAGGCTTTCCTGGAAGACCAAAAGCAATTCAGGTCCAATTAAATCCCAAAAGAGTTCAAATAACTCTGTTGGCAATCCATCAAGGCCAGGTGATTTCCCTTTGCCAAGACTTTTAAGGGCATTGGAAAGTTCTCCAGGCTTGACCTTTGCTCCAGGATTAAAGTATAAATACCATCAAGCAAATGAGATGATTAAAATCAACTTCCATCGATTGGACAAAGCTTGGACGAAAAAAAAAGTATGACTTCCTTCTTCATTCCTTCAGGGTGAGTGACGAAAGAGTTGTCAAGGCATTTCAGACTGGTCATTTGGGGATGAGGAAACTTACATTCCAAATAAAAGTTAAAATGGGTTGGAGCATCCAAATCGTTGAGGTCCTGAAAACGCAATCTTATTAGTGCTCCTTGGGTTTGGTTATGTCAATTAGATTACTAAGGAAGCACTTCTTCTCCTGCAGTCTCAATTGTTGTTGGAGGTCAGAGTGGGTTGTTTAATTCATTTGGACCTTCAAGATAATTTTTTCAAACTCAACCGCTGCTCTACGTTCGTGTGTAGTTAAAAAAAAAACCCACAATACTGTTGACAGAAAGACCTTTGGACCTTTGCGTTGCCTTACCATGGCTGCTGATATATAAACTGGGGTTTGCAATTGAGCAAGCAGGACCATACACTTTCAAAAGCACACCTAAAAGAGGGGTTATCTAAAACAGCAACATTACGTTTCCAAAATGAATGACGATTTGGAAACAAATGTAAACAGTAGCCCACTGTAATCAGGTGGTGGATCGATAAGGCCAAAAAAAAAAAAATGTTGCATTGGCGTAACCCGCTCGACCCTAAAAATTCCGCCGACCCTACGTTTTTTTTTTTGTTTTTTTGCTATCGAAAAATTTTGCCGACCCTATTTTATTGCTATCGTTTTCAAGTATCTTGTTGATTGCGATCGCGATCGCAAAAACCCGGAAGTGTTTCGGACAGAACCCGCCGACAAAAAGGGTGGTACTCGAGCCGGGGGAGATTTTGGGAGGGATTTATTAGGAAAAAAAATAAAAAATAAAAAAAAAAAAGATCCCGACCGACCTACCCTATTTTTCAGTGACCCGTTACGCCAATGCAACATTTTTTTTTTTGGCCTAATCTGGAAGGATAAATTGCTGCAATTCACCACAAGCTATGGGTGCTCTCTCGCTCTCTCGCTCTCTCGCTCTCTCTCTCTCTCTCTCTCTCTCTCTCGCTCTCTCTCTCTCTCGCCCTCTCTCTCTCGCCCTCTCTCTCTCTCTCGCCCTCTCTCTCTCTCTCGCCCTCTCTCTCTCTCTCTCGCCCTCTCTCTCTCTCTCGCCCTCTCTCTCTCTCGCCCTCTCTCTCTCTCTCGCCCTCTCTCTCTCTCTCGCCCTCTCTCTCTCTCTCGCCCTCTCTCTCTCTCTCGCCCTCTCTCTCTCTCTCGCCCTCTCTCTCTCTCGCCCTCTCTCTCTCTCTCGCCCTCTCTATCTCTCTCGCCCTCTCTCTCTCTCTCTCGCCCTCTCTCTCTCTCTCTCGCCCTCTCTCTCTCTCTCTCCCTCTCTCTCTCTCTCCCCCTCTCTCTCTCTCTCGCCCTCTCTCTCTCTCGCCCTCTCTCTCTCTCGCCCTCTCTCTCTCTCTCTCTCTCTCTCTCTCTCTCTCTCTCTCTCTCTCTCTCGCCCTCTCTCTCTCTCTCTCTCGCCCTCTCTCTCTCTCTCTCTCTCCCTCTCTCTCTCTCTCTCTCGCCCTCTCTCGCCCTCTCTCTCTCTCTCTCTCTCTCTCTCTCTCTCTCTCTCTCTCTCTCTCTCTCTCTCTCTCTCTCTCTCTCTCTCTCTCTCTCTCTCAGAAGATGAAAGAAAGGATTATAGACAGAAATGGGAACAAGAGAAAAGGAAAAGAAGTTATAACTATGGTGACCATAGAAGGACCTCAAGAATAGAGGACAAGACTAGAGGAATAGAGGACAGTGGGGGGGTTGTTTTTTTTTCCTCACCAAATTTGGTGATAATTCATCATAACTTGATTTAAGTGCTAATTTAATAATCTAGTGCTAATTCAATTTAATTGCCTGGTGTTGGCTTAATGGTTAGAGTGGTGGGCTTGGGATCTGAGGATCCTAAGTTCAAATCCCACTCGGCTGTTGAATTAATATCAGGTGAGGTTGACTCTGCCTGTCATCCTTACGAGGTCGGTAAAATGAGTGCCAGCTTGCTGGTATCCTGTGTCGGAGTGGCGACCCGTCCAGAATTGTGTCCAATAGCCACGGAGACTGCTTAGGCAGCACCAACGCTCTGCTCAGAGTATGGTCCTGATGGATGGATGGAATTCAATTTAAACTTGAAGATAACCCGAGCAAAGCGCAGCATAACACGGATGTGATGCTGTAGTATATCGCGAAATGAGCGCCTCTTATCGAAAAAAGCAGTCTACTTACTAATGCTAACCCAGTCTACTGTAAACGATGTTATCCGTGTAGGAGAAGCCGTCATTGGGTTGACTTTTCATGGAATCATATTCTTCCCGTTCCAGTAATTCTGCGGCGTGCTTTTAGCACTTACGAACAGATTACAGTCATGCAGTATTACTGCCTGTAGCTTTTGAAGCAAATCTCGGTGCAGGTCGCTGTTCCATGCGGTTCGATGAGCGATTTCGTCAGCAGTGTCGTAGATATAGATTTGCGAAAACTTCGGCGGTTTACCATTCTCGAGAAAAAAATGTCCGACTCTATGATAAAGACTGCCATAGATTCTGAACGTATCTGGGCCCCTTGTAGGTAACACATCTTCCTGTACACGCAATGACGCAAACGCTAAACTCGGGTTGTATGCCCGAATGTTGGATCGAAAATCCCTTACTTCAGGTGTGCAGTCGGTGAAAAGGTGTTGCAAGAGGGGAGGTGGTTCACTGATGTTGGGAAGAACAATTTTTCCTTGCATACAGCCGTTGGATAATTTAGCGTTCACCCCGAGGCAACCGGAATGCAGTTCAGCTTTCCACATGTACGCGCCACACGAAGAGCACATGGTGTCCATCTTGCCAATGCTGCGTATGGGGGGAAATGGTCTCTCATTGTAGTCTTGCAATTCACCGAGAGCTTGTGGTGAGATATTCTTTTGATAGCTGCGCTTCCTATTTCGACCTGCTGTTGCACGTGTGTATGTATTTTTACGTTTCGGCATATTGTGGCTTACAGAATGCTCACTACAGTCTGGAAGGACTGGAAGGAAATAAACAGGGCCTCACTTTATGAACGCGGTTGGAAATGTCTCCATGCTATTGGCTGAGTGGTTGCACGTACTCCATCTCGCCACACTATTCGTCCGGTGTTCGTATGGTGGGGGGTTACAGGCTGTTTCAAGTTGGGGACCCATCATAGCAATTTTGGACCCTTTTGTCTCGGAACTCCGATAAAGGATCCGTTCCAAAAGGGGACATTCGGAATCCAAAGCAATACTGGACATGTGTGCCAAAGCTCAGACTCATCCCTCTGCCACATGTCTCGGAAACTGTGGCAGTTTGTTCATTTAATAGTATAGAAGAAGAATAAGAAGATAAGTCAGATCAGTCTTTTGGGACTGCCACTGGTAACATGTGACCCAATGCTACCTGCTGCATGGTCGGGTTGGCGGAAACTAAACCGACCCTCCTCACTGGCTTTGCTGGTGGAGAGGGTGACTGTGACACCCTGCCAAGACTAAAAACAACACCAGACATCATGCAACAATGTAAAGACGTCATTAGGAAATGTGACAAATGGGATCTTTGTTGACATTCACGGGACCAATACAAACGCAGGATTAACTCTAACGGCACTCGGTAGAGTGCATACCTACGCCAAGCTGAACAGTTCATGTTTTGTATCTCACTGATGGGTCGGATCTGTATCCAGACCCAAACCAAAATCAAATCGGCTTGTTCTTGTCACCTACTCAACTCATCCACCAAGTTTCGTCGGAATCCGTCCTCAACTTTTTGAGATATCGTGCAATACAGTATATCGGTTTCACCCTCTCTCTCAATGGTGAAGAATCACTTTAAAAATTCTCGTATCCGGATTCGGATCCGGATCTTCACCAAAACCTAATCAGTTCGTCCTTGTCACACACCGCACCTGTCCACTAAATTTGAACTGAATCTGTCCACAACTTTTTTTAGATATCCTGTGCACAAACAAACAAACAAACAAACAAGCAAACAAAGAAGAAAAAGACATCGCGCAGAGCACGATACCTGCAAAATCTACTCCCCTCTTCAATGGTTGCCGTGGATACATCAAATTTTCCATTTCATTACGATTAAAAATTGACATTTTTAATCCAGGCTCAGGTCAATTGGATGAAAATTGATTATTTTTCAGATTGAAATTGATTTTAGGAGTTCGGCCTTGAATTGACCTTCGAGCTTTTGCCTCAAAAACAGTTGGTTTCCAAATTCAGTGATGAACTATGCAATTGCTGCTTAATTTTCAAGTTAATCGGATGAAAATTGACGATTTTTCAGAAAAAAAAAATTGATTTTAGAAGTTTGGCCTTGAGTTGACCTTTGACCTTTTGATCTCAAAAATAGTTTGTTTCCAAATTCAGTGACTCAGTATGCAAATCCTGTTCAAATCTCAAGTCAATCGGATAAAAAAATGATGACAACTTGGTGAAGTTTCGTGTAGATCGGTTTTAAATTGTGACCTGTAGGTGATTGACAGACAGACAGAGACAAACAAAATCGATTAACCAATAAACTTGAAAAAAAAACTTCGATTTTGCAAGTAACAAACAGACAAACAGACAAGGGTGAAAACATAACCTCCTTCCACCTTCGGTGGTGGAGGTAATAAAGGATTGTTAGGGGGATCTAATTTGGCAGTCATGATAAAATAGGCTGTTGTAAAACACACAGGTTCACACATAAGATTACAAAATTTGAATGAATCCTTGTTTCATTCTGGAATGAGAAACTGATGAGCATTTAAGAGACTTTGATTGGAGGGCAGCAAGGACGTGTCAACTCGCTGCACGTCAAGAAGAAACAGCTCGGAATCACACCTGAACTTACCAGCTTGCCACAACAAGCAAGAAGCCAGGGGCCACCAAGACAGGACTTCTTTGTACAAATGTTTATGCAAGACGATCAGCCAAAAAGCCAGTATTTTACTCGTAATGTTCACGAATCCTTGGCCGCCTTTTGCTCGTGGGACAATTAGAAAATCTGCTCAAAGTCAAATAAATGCTCAAACACAAAAAAAATGGTGCATGCCATTCCAGAAAAAATTCACGAGGCTTCGTTGCAAATAAATGGCGAGTGATTTAGGGGGTTGTATGATAGCCATCCTTTTGCCAGAGTTTGGAAGCATCCAAGTTAAGAGCGTTGGTGCTGCCGAAGAGGTCTCCTTGGCTATTGGGCACAATCCTGGATGGGTCGCCACTCCGACACAGGATACCAGCATGCTGGCACTCATTTTGCCGACCTCGGAAGGATGATAGGCTGAGTCAACCCCACCTGGTGTTCATTCAACAACCAAGCAGGATTTTAACTCGGGACTCTAGGATCCCAAGCCCCCCAGTCTAGCCATTAAAACAACACCAAGCATAGAGGTGTGGAGTTCGTTACATTTCCTGCAAGTACTTCAACAACTAGCAGGTCACTCGGTAATGCCTGATCCACGAGAACATATCGGGCCCAATACATGTTTGAAATATCGTGCTACATATCGTTTTTAGGAATATGTCCAAACATATTCCATATATCCACATGGAATATGTCCAAAACCTCTTCTGCCTGGAAGGGATGAAATGGGCTGCAGCTTCTTCTATAGCGTCTGACATAAACACCATTTAACAAACTTATGGAATCGAAGTTGTGGAAAAACTTATCTCTGCCAACTAATATACAAGAACTGCAAGACAATCGACTCTACATTTGGGAAATCTGGATCAGAATGTCATCGCGAATAATACTGATTCAATACCACCACGGGTTCAAGCACTGTCTGATGTTAAGAGACATGTTTCCAATCATGCATGCTCATTCTATTCTGCCAAGGCACTATACATACATTACAGTGAAGCTTTGAACATTTCAGGCATGCAGCATCAAATCTGTACGTGAGTATTAATTTAAAACATCATTTCGTGAGACATCACAAATTAAATGACATATGGTGGAGAAACATGATAAAACAACCAAGCCGGAGCACTGGACATAATAATAACAGGCTTTACCATGTTCCAGGATGAGTCATTTTGAACAGGATCCTCAAGAGCCAGGGAGATGCTGCTCATTGCTATGACGGTTATGATAGACATCTCAAAGTAGCGGAAGTTGACAATGTAATGACAGCCTCGACGTATCCTGCAGAAATATAGAGGGATAAAAATAGGGGAAAGAAGAGAAATATACACAGTGAAAGAAGAATAGAAAGCCATACTTCTCTTTTGCCATCAATCATTCTCTCAAGATTGCGATCGCGCACGCGCACGCACGCACGCACGCACGCGCGCGCGCACACACACACACACACACACACACACACACACACACACACACACACACACACACACACACACACACACACACACACACACACACACACACGGAGAGGCCCAGACGCTTTAGGGACTGAAGTTCCTCTCGTGGTTTAGACTTTATACTTGAGACGATGTTACTCCTGGAGGCCTTCAGGACTGCTGTCTTCATTTCCGGAATGGAATTGCTTGATAGGAACATTCAAGGTATTTCCTTCTTTGCGCAGGTCAGGAGGTGCTGAATATTAGTCAGCATGTGAAGGTTGTGTGTTCCAGTTTGGAGTAGGTACCACCAATGACTGACAATAGAGTGGAAATAATGTGAGTGTAACCCCTTCCAGTGTGACTGCCTGTGTTTCAGATTGATCGTGGTAGTGAAAAGGACATATTATAGGTGCCTCTGCCTCCAAAGAAAAAAATATGGCAGCCAGCTTAATACTTGTAGCTAAAGAAAGCTTGCAGCCACTACTGCTACCTTAAATATAATGCCAATATAAATAGAGCCCATAGTTGATAAGTGATGTGTATGTGAATGGATGTACATAAATAAATGAAAGGAAATAAAGGCGAAGGTGAGAATGAAATAGTTCTGATTTTAAATGCTGTTTACATGATTTGGGGTGTATTAAAGACCTTGAAATACAAGCTAGTTGAGATGAGCAAAGAGGATGGCTATACCTTTATGATACATTTTAATCTTCAGTTCCCATTTCTGCATTTCTAAATGCATCGATGAAATGAACGATTGAATTTACATCCAAAAATTCTCATTGTTTTCTTGAACACCTTGAATCATAAGATAGTGTAAGAGGATTCAACTACTAATCATCTCATGACCACCTAAATGCCATTACATCGATAAAGGAAGTGTCAAAAAGTACAGTCATGCGCCACTTAACGTCGGGGTTACGTTCTGAGACACGCGTCGTTAAGCGACGTCGTTGTTGTGCGAACATCATTTTTTTTCGTTTTCGTTTTCGAACATCGTACTTACACAAAACTACACACCTCGGCTATATGGTATAGCCTATTGCTCCTCGGATACAAACCTGTACAGCATGTTACTGTACTGAATACTGTCGGCAATTGTAACACACATCCAAGAGAGACTGAAGACGCGTTAGTTTTACCTTTGTGCTGTTCATGACAGCCATCGGTGTTGTTAGCGGCAGCTTACAATCTACTCTCGCATCGATAATTCTAGAAAGGTGAATAAATAACGTTTGGACTTTATAAATACATAATCATTGCATCGATGTTATAATTTACAAATGAAGAAACGAGCACAGGTCAATTGTGATATATATTTTCGGTACAGTGCGATTGTTTTAACAACATAAAAAGCTTCACTAAAAACAAATTGGTGTTTTAATTTAGACTAACAACAACGATTTATTTGTGGAATTCTTCAATTCAAAGGTAATTTACTTGCTAGAAGGTAAACGTGGAAACATTGGTTCAGTTTGAAAGCCGATTTCCTTGAATCCCGATTCAGCACAATCCTGTTTTTTTCACGATGACATTTTATGGACCTCAACGATCGCATTATAACGGGGCCACACTGTCATTTATTATCATTATGAGGTATTATGTACTGTACAGCGTACATAATTGTACATGCTATTTTTATACAACTGGCAGCGCTACGTCGGCTACATCACTCGGCGATAGGAATTTTTCAGCTACATTTGTATTTTATTTTATTTTTTTTTCAGAGCTGGCAGATCCGTCGTATATGCGATCCGTCGTTGCCCGGAACGTCGTTAAGCTGTGCATGACTGTACTTTACAATTGATCAATGAATGCCCTGCTGCTATTATTGAAGGAAATAAATGTTGTTTTGATTTGACTGCATTGAATGTATGAATGAATGAATGTACCTGCACCAGCCAAAACTCAGCACAGATTTCAGTCGTTTTTCAACATAACTTCCAGTCGGTGTGATACTTTTTCTTACTGATACGTGATTTTCCTGATACCAGTAGAACAAAAGTCATGTTTTATGTTTTTTTTGAAAACAGAAACTTGCTGAATCGGAATTATAATGTTCCTTTAACATTAACTCCCCAAGTTTAAAATGGACAAAAAAAAACAAGTTCACATCAACAATTAGGATGTGTTCATATGGTGCCCTTCTAAATGTCTCCCTTACCTTCACCAATATCTTCAAAATAATTAAATGGCCTCTGAGATTACTTGCTAAGAGTGCGACGTCATTGATTCAACTCATTGTCATCACAGGTCTTACGGGTTCGTTGTACTGAAGACAAACATGGAGCTGAAGGGAACGATAGGTTTTGGTCCTTCATCATCATTTTCCTTCTCCTCTACATCCTCCTTCTCTTCTTCATCCTTCTTCTCCAGCGAAAATGGATCTGCATCTGGGAATTCAAAAAAAAAAAAACATTCTTTAAGCAGAGTGATTGACATCGTTCTGCTTCTGTCAACTCTTCATCACATAAGGCTTTGTTTTCCACACCATAAAGTCTTATCAAAATGCTTACATTCTGCCGCACTCCCAATATTTATTACTTAAAAAATATTTTTAAAAGATAAGATTTCGGTTTATTCAAAGATATTCACAACTAGTAGTCGAAGAACGAAAAAAAAGTTCAGTTCTACCGATATAAAACAAAATGAAAAAAATGATATTCATAAAATATAAAACTACTAGTGAAAAGAATAAAATAAATAATCACACAATGAAATAACCAGACAGATTGATGAAAAAATGAATGATGTATAAGAATGAAAAGTAATAAATACAGTACGGCAATCTAAAGATGAGCTTTTAACAATTGAATCAAAAGGAACAGGAGATTGTTCACACCTTTGAGTTCCTATTTGGGGCGTATGTAATTGTTGGGAATTTCTTAAGCTGTGACCGGACATCGTACGTCAAGCTTGGGGCAAAAGATGGTGATGCCGCTCACGAGTGAGCAAGGATTTAGCAATTTGAGTGGTGATGAAAGTACACCTGTCAGAAAGTGAGGTGACAGAAAGTGTTCAAAAGTTCACCAGAGGGGAAGATGTTCAGAAAAACAATAATACGTAACGCCAGAAGACCACACAAGTGCTCCAAATTCAAGCACCGGAAGAATATACTTTTTTTCTTTTTTTTGTATACCTTGTCGAGGCTCGTGTGAGAGCTAACACACAACGCACATCAAGGGGGCATGAGACAAGAGGGGGAGGGAGTGGGAGGGAAAAAACAGTGGGGAACAGACACATTAGGTGATCTGTGGGAGGGAGAGGGATGGGGATGGGACGGGGAACATGGCGAAGAGAAGATGGACATTACAGGGACTTTCAGGAAGGAAAGCAGGGAATTTGAAGGAAGTGGGCTTGGGTGGATTATCGGGGGTAGAAAAGATCGAGCATTTGGATGGGGGATGATAAGAGGTGGTGGTGAACAGCTGTTTTGAAGGCCTGGAGGGAAGAATGGGAAAGAATAGAGTGAGGGAGTTTATTCCAAAGGCGGGAAAAAGAGGAATGAAAGAGTGAAGATGAGCAGTGATTCGTCATTTTGGTAGTTTTACCAGAAGGGGGTTGTTGGCTGACGTTGAGCGCACTGAGGAAATGCGGTGGGGACAAATCGCAGAGAGAGCAGGGGGGGGCAGGCTGGAGAGGAGACGGTAGAAGACAGAGAGACCACCGACCGACCTGCAGTGATTGAGTGAGAGGCCCAAAGACTCAGCCTCATTGCGGAAGATGCCAATGATCTGAAATGCCCTGGTTTCTACAGCGTGAAGCCGAGAAATGTGGGAGGCAGGAGCACCAGCCAGAGGGGGCAGCAGTACTCCATCAGGCTACAGACAAAAGCTTTGTAAGTGGTCAGGAGCTCAGGGGGGCCGAGGAAGGACTTAGCACGACGGAGGATTCCCAGTCGGCGACTGACTTTGGAGGCGAGGTTTGAAATGTGACTTTTCTAGGAAAGGTCATGGCAGATGGTGAGACCAAGAAGCTTGAAAGAAAAGACTTCTTCCAGAGGATTGTTGAGAAAGTGGATGTGGGGGGTTTTCTAAACGGTCCTTTCGAAGAGACATAGTGAGAGTGTGAGATTTGTCAGGATTGAAAGACATGTTCCACGTGTTGGACCAGTTTGTGATTTTATCCAGATCTGCAGTGAGCGAAGAAGCTGCTGCTTGCCGGTCTGAGGGATGACAGATGGTACGGCAGAGGGTGGAGTCGTCGGCAAAGAGATATAGAGGATTTTCCAGAGAGTCGGAGAGATCATTGATGAAAACCAGAAAAAGAACAGGGCCCAGAATGCTACCTTGAGGAACTCCAGCCTGGACAGGAAGAGGGGATGAAAGAACTCCATTTAGGGTCACACGTTGACTGCAACAGGAGAGTAAGTCTACGAGCCATGAGTGGAGATGGCCTTGGATACCATGGGAAGAGTTTGGTGAGCAGGGCAGGGTGCCAGACTGTGTCAAAAGCACGTGATATGTCCCGGGATACGGCTCGGATTTCCTGTCCGGCATTGAGGACTCCATCCATTGTTGGGAGAGCAGAAGCAGCATATCCAGGATAGAGTGACCTGCTCTGAAACGAAATTGATGATCAGAAATCAAGCCATTGGAGAAGAGGAAGGATAAGATGTCTGAAGCGATGATGGATTCCATAACCTTGCTGATGATTGGGAGAAGGCTGATTGGTCTGTAGTTGCAGGGATCTGTTTTTCAACCTTTTTGTGCAGGGCAGTGATGTTTGCAGATTTCTAAGCAGATGGCAGATGACCTTGAGCAAATGAGAGGGTGAATAGAACAGAGAGAGGGTGAGCAAGAGCAGAAGAGCAGGCTTTGAAGACACGTGGGCTGATGCCGTCTGGACCTGTTGCAGAATCTGACTTGAGGTTTGACAGCAAGCTCTCCACCTTGTCAGGAGAAAAGGACACAGAGTCCAGGGACAGTTGGGTGCGACTGGGTAAGGTGGGTAGACAAAGTGATGGGTTTTGGACACAATATTTAGCTGCAAACACCGAGTTTAGACATTCAGCATTATCACGTGCGGTATCAGCAGTGCGGCCATTTGAGGTAAGGGAGGGGATGGAGGGGGAACATATACCAGAAACAGATTTGATTAGACGCCACCAGGATTTTGAGGAGGGAGAGAGGTTTGAGAGTTCAGACTTGAGCTGAGAAAGATGTTGTTTTCTGGCTCTCCTGAGGGTAGATACACACTTGTTCCGAGCTTTATGGAAGGAACTAAGATTGCCCTCAGTTGGGTTTGCTTTCCATGAGGCAAAGGCAAGTTGTTTCAGGACAACTGGCTCACCACAAGCTTCAGTAAACCAAGGGCGGGAGGAAGGGTAGGACAACTGAAAACGAGAGGGGATAAATCTGTGCATGAGGGAGAGCAAGTTTCTTTGAAAGAATTCCCAGGATGAGTTAATGTTTGAGAAAGTGGCGATAGGAGACCAGTCTATAAGTTTGATGGCTGCTTGGAGACCCTGCCAGTCGGCTTGAGTTAAATGCCAGACTCGACGGCGGTGAGGTGGTTCTCTGATAATAGCCAGAGAGATTTCCACTTTGACAAGGACGTGGTCAGAAGAACCGATTGGAGCGGAGGAAGAGCAGCAGATATTGTCAGGGAAGTTTGTCAAAATCAGATCTAGAAGAGATGGAGTACCAGAAGGATCCAGAAGAGAGTATTGGTGGAGATCCAGGTAGGGAAGTTGACTGATTGAGTCAGTCCCAATGAGTCGCAGAAAGCTTTTGTTGAGGTGCCATGACAGGTGAGAGAGGTACCCACACCTAGCCAACTGGCATGATGACAATTGAAGTCGCTATATAAGAGGAAGAGAGAGTTTGGATGAGAAGATAGAAGATGGTCCATGTTTTCGGATAGTGAGGTGTTGATGGAGTCATCACGGTTAGGTGGACGGCACAGTACACATATAAACATGAGGTGGGAGTGGAGGGGAAGCCGTAGCCAGAGGTATTCCTGGGGGTGTGGGGGAGTGAGGGCAGTGCATGGAGTGTGAGGAATAGAGTCTTTGATGAAGAGAGCAACTCCTCCACCAGGACGAGGCTCAGGTCTGTCATACCGGAGGAGGGAGTAACCAGGGAGAGATACTTGGGAGTCAGACACGTCTTGGGGGAGGAAAGTATCTGTTTGCAGATTATGTCTGGTTTGTCAGTGGCAACCTGTATGGAAAGATCTGAAAGGTTTGAGCGAAGGTTCCCGGATATTTGAGGTCCACACTTTTAATGAAGAGGTAGGGGAGGAGGCTTTGGGTGCAGGGGGTGGGGGAGGGGGAAGGTAGGACAAGGGATGAGGAGGGGAGGTAAGGAGGGTTGTTGAAAGAGTGTGGGGTATTGCAGAATAGCTAGGGGAGGGGGCCGGATGAGGAAGAGAAAAGGCTCTGTGGTGCTGGGGGAGAGTGGGGACAAGAGAGGGGGAAGAAGGCAGTTGAGGATTTTGAGGAGGTGGAATGAAGAGATGGAGGTGAGAGGGCAGTGGAAGGAAGCAGCTTTGTGGATGAGAGGGGGGCAACTTTGAGAAGGATGAGTGAGGGGGATGAAAGGTGGGACAAAGGTGATGGGGGAATTTTGGAGAGAGGTGCGAGGGAGGCTTGGAGGGAGAAGAGTGGGATGGTTGCTTTGAGAGTGAGAATGAGGGGTGAGAGGGGTGAGTTGGCACTGAAGTTAGAAAAAAAGAATGGTTGATGAAAAGCGAACATTCATAGCAAACTGGGGTTTTTTTAAGTTTTAGGTCAGAGATGCGATTTAACACAATTCTTGATGGATGCAATACAGGCGAATTCAGAGAATGGAGAGAAGAAACGCTGTAACAGTTGGATTTTTTAGGCAAGGAATGAAGGAAAGGTCGAAATGAGAGCAGTCAGTTAAAATAGCAGAACAGTCGTGCATTATGAAACAGTAAAAAGTACCACATGTGTGAGAGAGGAAGATGATGCATTATAAGATCGTTTTTGTTATTATTATTAATGTTTGAGAGAGTTTTCAACAGATTAGTTCATGGAAGTGTTGTAGAAAAAAATCGAGGAAGAAGAGGAGGAAGATTAAGAGGAAGAAGAAGAGGCAATGAAGAAGAAGAAGAAGAAGAAGAAGAAGAAGAAGAAGAAGAAGAAGAAGAAGAAGAAGAAGAAGAAGCAGAATAAGGAGAAAGGTGGTGGATTTTTATATATTTTTTTATTTTAAGATAGGAAATAGAGAGATTCGTTGGGAGAAATGGGGGACGTTTGGAAAGTGGGGAAGATAGAAATTGAAGGTAATGGGGAGAAAAAACAAATAAAACGGTGGTACATCGAGGGGAACCGGTGGGCCTCAGCTTCGGCCTCAAGCATCAAGCATAGGCCTCAAACACCCGGTAAGACAATGTCACCAAAAACTCACAAAATAGCACGATTTTTGAAACAAATCCGAACTAGGAACACACAGTAACATGTCCGTGAGAAAAATAAACAGTTAAAACGGGACAAATAGCGACCGGAAACTTATCTTTGAGATCGTCAGCAGAGAGCTCCTAAGGAGACCTCTCGACGCTCCAAACCCGGAACCGGCGATCCGTCCACATTATATCGATCAAAACCAAATAATCAGCCTTGATTCGTTTTTTTTCTTCTTCAATTTGCTAAATAAAATGAAAGATGCTGCAAAGCATTACAAGACGTTGTACATGTTGATCCCACTTGAGATTATTTTGGATGATAACACCAAGGAGTTTGAGAGAAGAAACGACTTCTAGTGGGATATCATCTACGTCCAAGTGAGCAGGAGATGTTGAATTGTGTTGAAATCAAATCTGCATGAATTTACACTTCACTGTGTTCAGCTTCATATCATTATTACATCACTCAGTAAGCCTGGTGTTGGCTTAATGGTTAGGGTGGCAGGCTTGGAATCCTAGGGTCCTGAGTTCAAATCCCATTCGGCTTTTGAGTTAATACCAGGTGGGGTTGACTCGGCCTGTCATCCTTCCATGGTCGGCAAAATGAGTGCCAGCATGCTGGTATCCTGTGTCTGAGTGGCGACCTGTCCAGGATTGTGTCCAATAGCCAAGGAGACTGCTTAGGCAGCACCAACGCTCTGCTCAGAGTATGGTCCCAATGGATGGATGGATGGATGGATACAGTCTGACATCTTTCATTACTCTCGAAACTCTCTGCCTATGGTGAACTCCAAGCATCCAAGGCCAACTCCACACATGGCTTCCTGACTCCCTCTACTCTCGTGAGCAACATGTGGCACTTAACGGAATCCTTTCATCTCCTCTCCCTGTCAGGGCGAGAGTGCCCCAAGGCAGTGTTCTGTTCCTGATCTTCATCAATCATTTCTCTGACACAAGAAAATCCTCTTTATATATTTGCTGACAACTCCACCTTCTGCCCTGACATCCCTCATCCTTCAGCAAAGAAGTCAAAAGGCCTCCTTTCTTCATAATCCTCTTCTGGAAGTTCAGTCACTCAAACTCCTGTGTCTCACTATCAGCCATGATCTTTCTTGGGCAAACCACATTTCAAGGTTGGCCTTCAAAGCCAGTCACTGATTGAACATCCCCATCTCTGGTCTCTCTGTCTTCCAATGCCTCCTTTCTAGTCTTGTACCCTCTGGCCTCTCCATGCTTTGTCTCTCCCAGCTTTCTGCAGGTCGCATGTGGTCCATCAGCAATCCCCTTCTGGTGAAACTCCAAAAATCCAGAATGACTGCTCACCTCCACTCATTTGTTCCTCTTTTTTTCCCCACCCATGGAAGCTATTTGCACATTCTCTTCAATCTCATTCTTCCCTCCAAGTCTTTAAGACAGCCGTTCACCACCATCTAAGATAATCCACCATGCAAAAGCACGATCTTTTCTACGCCCGTTGATCTACCCCCTCAACACGACACCAAGCCCACCTCCTTCCAAATTTCCAGTTTTTCCTTCCTGAGTGTTTACTTCTGCATCCATCTTGACCACCCCGTGTATTCCCCCATGCCCCTTATTCATCCCCACACCCACTATTTGTCCATTTCTCCATCTATTTTGTCCCTTGGTCCTGTCGTTGTGTTGGCATGTCACCCTCCTCTTTCTGCTGTTCCTTCTGTACAGTTGCATCCCGATCCATTCAGTGTTCCAGCTCTTCCATGAGCCTTGACTGTATCCAAAAAACCTCTATGGTTGCCATCAAGCAAATGCACAAGATTGTACACAACTTAACTACCCTTCATGTTGATATAGCGTTAGCGATCAATGCCATGTTGTGTATTAATCATCACCCAATCAGCAAGAAATTCCTCAAATACTCATGCAATTACAGGTGTGACAGAGATGGAGTGAAGCTGATTGTAACAAATAATCGGGGTACTCGTGGAACTCGGAATACTCATGCAGTTTTCCAAATTTGGGGAAAACATCCAGATCTGTCATACAGTAAACCCTCCAATATAGTGGGTTTCTACCAATTGCAGGCAACCGATTTTGTTCCAATTTCATTTTCGTGTGTTTTTTTATATCCAGGCCAATCACGTTGTTTTTTAACGAGTCATTGTTTGCATCTATGTGTACGATTACCTCTCTTTACGAGCGCATTCTTGTCTCTCGCACACCGCTAATTGCAGTAACCAGACCAGCAAACAGGAATTAAGCTCAATCTAATAATGAATCATCATCAAACAGGAAATGACATTTGGATATCCTATAGTACTACATCTACAAGATCTAGTAGACACACAACAGTTAATAATGATGCTAAAATGTAAAATGATGGACAAAATTAATCGTGCCAACAGACAGAGAAAGGTTATGAGATTGTGCGAAGAAATCGAGTTGTTCGATATGTCGGCAAGAAGTGAAAATGCGGCATCTGTGGGCCGCCATTACGGGATCAATGAATCAACTGTGTGTAAACCTGAGTCAAATATCCGAACAAGGGTTCCTGCCAGCAAAGCGCAAAAGGTTCATTCCCGTCCCATGATCATCATATTGAAAGGATGGAAAAAAAACCCCTTAATGTTTGGATTGAGGACCAAACAGATAAAAATGTCTTTGAGTGAACAGGTGTATGGGAGAACACATTGTGTATTTACTCGGAGTTTGAGTGGAGCGGTTTAAGGGAGAAACCATTGTATATTTACCAACATTTCCACGAGGCAACCGGGACCAAAGGCTCCAGCTCAACCATGGCTCATGGAACTAAATGAGGCGAAGGGATTTGTGTCGGAGCAGGTTTTTAATGCCGAAGAGAGAAGGTTATTTTGGATACCGGGCGTCGTGGCGTGCGCCTGTAATCCGTCTACTCGGAGGCTTGGGTTGGAGGATCGCTTGAGGACGGGAGCTCTGCGCTGGGCCACGCTATGAGAGGGTGTAGGGCAGCCCAGAATCATGGTGAGACCCAATCCTTATCCCTGTGTCGTAAGAGGCGACCAGGGTTGCGTCAGGAAGGGCATCCGGCATAAAACCTGTGCCAAATCAGTATGCGGATCATAATGGATGATCCGCTGTGGCGACCCCTAACGGGAGCAGCCGAAAGAAGAACAACACACAACAGATAAGGTTATTTTGGAAGAGGATGCCATCTCATACCTTCCTCTCCAAGCATGGCTGATCTGCTCTGGATTAAGGTGGCCAAGGATCGTTTTACCATTCTTATGTGTGGAATGCAGCAGGTGACTTCGTCGTGATTCAGATGGTCCAACATGAATCGCAAATTCTACATCCACATCTTTCCAACTTCCACCCTCCCCCCCCCCACCCCTCCAACAGCATCATCATCTCCAAGCTAAGTCTTATGTTTTCTATTTACGGCAGAGTACAGTACGAACTAGGACACAATATATTTACCATCACCCATCTCGCTGTTTTGGAATATATTTTAAAGGTAAAAGTTGTGTTTTTATTTAATTTACACTGTATTTATTGCATTACATGTTTATTTCAATGTCAATGTGCATTATATATCTATATATTTTTTTTTTTACGTGTTTATTTTTATTCTAATGTGTTTATTTATGGCTACCGTCGATCTTCCTCTCAATTTTATTAAAGTCCAGGAACCAAACCCTCCTTTTTCCATTGGCCCTTAGTTTCCATGATCGCAGTTTTAACCATCACAGCATTTTTCAGGAACATAACCCCCACAATATTGGAGGGTTTACTCTATTTTGATTAGATTTTCATAGATTTCTATTTTTCTTTCCTATCTCGGCAATTCCTCGTTTAATTTTAACAAACCCGTAATCAATATTTCTTCCATTTCACCCCCATTAAATTGCTATTTATAACTACTCTCTTTCCACTCTTACTTCCACTCCTCATTACCATCAATTTTTATAGTCATGATTTCCATCATTTTGCACTTTCACTTTTCCTGAGTTCTCACTTGGAAGTTGTGTCGAAACACCTGAAGGAGCAGCAATAGTTACTGGCATTTTCCCACTCGTTGGAACGATGTCTGCACAATGAGCTGGAGAGCCAGATAATCCCTCTGACCCTTTGACATCTGACCGCTGCAGAGGATTTGCAATTGGTCTGTCACTGTAAAAAGCACCATAGACATCTGGATAACCATTATGCATTTAATTAGTGACCAAATATCAATGTAGATCTGATTGGCAGGAATGCAAGAGATATCTTTTGCTGACTACCAAAAAGGTCCCAGAGTTTACCTTCCCAACTGCTGGATTTGCCTGTCCCTCCGACCTGGGTCAATGCCATACAAGGATTGGTCTTGATGCCGAGTCTGCCTCTGCTGCTCATTCAGCCACAATTCTCCCTCCAGACCCTCACCTACCTGGAGGGATTAAAAAAACAAAAACAACAGATATTATTTGTGAAAGAGGTAGAGGTAACCCAACAATAATGTTTCAACTGCTTATCTATCGTACACAGGAATTCTATCGTTTACAGGAATTAAAATTGTCAGTTTGAAATTCTGCAATTACCAGTGATATCAAAACATTAAGAATCACAGTTTGTATTTTTTGTATGCACTGTCGAGGCTCATATGAAAGCGAACACACACAACGTACAACAAGGGGAGCAGGAGACAAGGGGGGTGGGGGAGGGACGTAAAAAACCGTGAAGAACAGAAACATGAGGAGATCTGTGGCAGTGAGAGGGATGGGGTGGGGTACATGGGGTAAACAAGATGGACGCTACAGGGACTTTCAGGTCCTTACACAATAGGGACTTTCAGGAAGGACAGCAGGGAATTTGAAGGAGGTGGGTTTGGGGAGGGTTATCGGGATTATTAAAGATCGTGGTTTTGGATGGGGGAAGAGAAGAGATGGTGGTGAACAGCTGTTTTGAAGACTTGGAGGGAAGAGTGGGATTGAAGAGAGTGTGGAAGGTGGTTCCACAGGCAGGAAAAAAAGAGGAATAAATGAGTGGAAGTGAGCAGTGGTTCTGGATTTAGGCAGTTTGACGAGGATGGGGTTGCTGGTGGATCGTGTGCGTCCTTTGGCTGATCGGGGGGACCCCCCCCCCACCCCCTCCCTCCCGAAAGCTCCCTCTGGAGACTCCCTCAGACCCCGATTTTTTTGTTCGTGCCTTGAAAAAACTGGTACATACAGGGTGATTAAGGTTGTGGTAAAGTTTCATCTAAATCGTATGTGTAGTTTCAGAGAAGAAGTTGCAAGTATTTGTGGAGAGATGGATCGACAGACAGATTGAGGGCACGCAATCCTATAAGCTCCCTGGAACTATATTCCAGGTGAGCTAATAAGAGGGAGGGAGCCCAAGTATCCGAAAAAACTATCAAAAGATACAGGACAAACCCCAGAGGCATATAGTGATAAAGTGACATCGATGGCCATCATCCATGGATTAAAACACTTTGAAGCAATTTTTCAAATGGATGATGAAGATGAAGATGAACACGAAGATGAAGACGAAGACGAAGACGATTATTATTATTATTATTATTATTATTATTATTATTATTATTATTATGTTTCCCAGTTCATGCAGACTGGTAAACCTATTGTTTTTGTTCAGATTATTATTAGCCCGCGTTGGACTGAGTACGAAAGAGGGGGCTTATGGATTTGGTCTCGATTTTCGTGTCTGTGCACGAGTCCACAACCATATCTCGGACATGTATGGACCGATTGTATTTGTACTTGGCACAAAGACAACACATGATGGCATACATATGCACTCATTATTTTTTCAACATCAGATCCAAGATGCCCGACTGGAAGTCATTTTAGTTGTAAAAAAAAAACACACGGTGTTGAACATGTCCTCAACCATTTCTCAGACATGCATTTACCGATGTTGTTTAAACTTGACACTGATAAGGAATGATGGATTACGTATACACGCCATTTTTTTTTTTACTTCAGATCCAAGATGCTCGACTGATGGCCATTTTGTGACTTAAACGTGTCCCCAACCATTTCTCCAAGTTCATGGTCCGATTTTGTTCAAAGTTGGCGCAAGCACAGGTCTTGGTGGCGTACATGTGCCCCTCACTTTATTATGCAATCTGTTAAAAGATGACCGACTGGTAGACTGGCGACCATTTTAGTATGGCGACATAAATATGGCCTAACCCTTTAACTCCATCAAGCAAAAATAATAAACCAACGGGTGCGATGACATTTTATGTCTTTTTTAAATTGTTGCTTGCAAAATTGAAGATTTTTCAAGTATATTGGTTCGTCCATTTTGTCTGTCTGTCTGTTTATCGTCAACAGGTCAAAATTCTAAACCGATTGTCATGAAACTTTACCAACTTGTGGAGGTAGTCTCAACTGAGAAGCCTATTGATTTTGAGGTCAAAAGACAAAGGTCCATCTTGAGGTCGAATTTCTAAAATCGACATTTTTCATCCGATTGACTTGAAATTTGAAAAAAGATTTGCATAGTCCATTACTGAATTGGGAAACCCACTATTTTTGAGGTCAAAGGTCAACCCAAGGTCAAACGTCTAAAATCATCAATTTTTATCTGAAAAATCGTCAATTTTCATCCGATTGACTTGAGAATTAAACAGGATTTGCACAGTCCATCACTGAATTTGGAAACCAACTATTTTTGAGATCAAAAGGTCAAAGGTCAAACTTCTAAAATCAATTTTCAACTGACAAATTGTCAATTTACATCCTATTTACTTGAGCTTTGATCAACATTGGCAATTTTAATCGTAATGAAATGGACAATTTGATGTATCCATGGTAACCTTTGGAGAAGGGAGGGGGTGGATTGTGCAAGTATCGCGCTTTGCACGACGGCTTGTTATTGTTGATTATTCTTCCATTTGACTTTCACGGATTTTTTTCCCCTTGTAAATGTATTTTCTCGGCAACCATCCTTGTCCACCAAGTTTTGTCCGAATCCGTCCACGACTTTTTGAGATATGCTGCACACAGACAAACAAATGAAAAATCACCCATAGAGTGACAACTTGGCAAAATGGAATGGCACTCAGTGGAGCCCGTACCTCCGCCAGGCTGAACAGTTTAAATTTTGTATCCCACTGATGGGTTGGATCTGAATCCAGACCTCAACCAAAATCAAATCGGCTTGTTCTTGTCGCTTTACCAACTCATCCACATAGCTTTGTCGTAACTCCTCCACAACTTTTAGAGATATCATGCTCTACATACTTTTGGGCCCCATCTCTCAATGGTGAAGATTGACTTTAAAAAATTCTCGTATCTGGATTCAAATTCAAATCTTCACCAAAATCGAATCAATTAATCCTTTTCACGCACCCAAACTGTCCACAAATTTTCTGTGGAATCCATCCATAACCTTTTGAGATATTGTGCTCTCTATCGTTTTTGGCTCCGTTTCTCATTGGTGAAGAATCACTGGAAAAATTGTCGAATGCAGATCTGGATTCAAATCTTCACCAAAATCGAATCAATTAGTCCTTTTCACACATCCAACCTGTCCACAACTTTTTGAGATATCACGCAATATCGTTTTTGCCCCATCGCTCAATGGTGAAGAATCAGTTAAAAATTAAGTAATTCTCGTATCCAGATATAGATTCAGATCTTCACCAAAATTGAATCAATTCTTCCTAGTGGCACTCACAACCTGTCTACCAAGTTTTGTGTGAATCCATCCATAACTTTTTGAGATATTGTGCTATCTATAGTTTTTGATCCTATTTCTCACAACGGTGAAGAATAACTTGAAAAATTCTCAGATCCGGATCCGGAATCAGATCTTCACAAAAATTAAGCGTTGCTGTCCTTGGCTGGTCACCTAAACACACACAAAAAATTCAGAACGATTGTTTGAAAACTGTGGCCAAAAATCATGTGACAAACAAACAGACAAATAGACAAAGACAGACAGACAAACACAACAGATGAACATACTTGGTGAATAATTTTTTTTCACCAAGTAACAAACAGACAAGGAAACAGAGAGGGGTGAAAACATAACCTCGTTCACCTTCGGTGGAGGAGGTAACAAATACCACATAACGACGAACGAATTATCATGAAATATTGCACGGGATACAACAGAAACACTTAGTCGAATGACACAACATAAAACATAATGAATCCGGTTTGGAAAACTCAGTTTTATTGAGCTGGAAACGAGCAGCTTAAGATTTCACCACATGCAAAAAAACCCGACCCAGAAGTTCCTCATTACTTGCTAATAAAATGTGAATTTAAAAAAGCCCAACCACAAAGTGAATCAACATTGAATGATGTTCATTTCTGCAACAAATTAGTCCTTAAAAATAATTGTACTCACAAGGGCAAAGCTATGTAAAAACATAGACATGAATCTCAGTTTTTTCGGTTGACAAGTTGATTATTAATTAATTATCAATTCAAAAACTTATGGAAAACTTCATCGTTTCAATGGAGCGAACAGAAGAGCTTAAAGGTATTGTAATCGCCCTTGAACTGTCCAGTCTGGGTTCAATTCCTGATGCTGTATTTAAACTGTCAGACTGGTGTTTCGAAGGCAGGGCGTGTACCACTTCATCAATGAGTGCACCACCAGTTGGGTGGGATATCGAGCCGGGGACTTGTCTGCAAACATTTGCTGCTGGTGGACTTTGAATATCCCATGGCATCCCACGTGAGTAAGCCATTGTGTGCTCACATGCTCGACACATTGTTGCCATAATAAAATTAGTCATCACTCCATAAGCAGCATTGCTACGCTACCAGAATTGATGTAAACTAGCAACCAAGTGCTGTGCATGAATGAATAACTTCAAAACAAGATTTGATATATAAAATAAATAAAGTGATAGTAAAATAAATGTTTGGTGAAAAATAAGAAATTACTGTACCATGGTCAAAAAAAACAAAAACGGAATTGGTGTAGCAGTTCTCTAACATTCTGATTTATTGCAATTTTCTGCTACATACAAGTGAAAATGCATTTAAGCAGGACATCTAAATTGTTGAGATACATTGTTGTTGAGATTGTTGAGACATACATTGTTGAGAAAAAAGCAGTTAAATGACGTATTGTGAAGGCTACATTTTCTCTCACATGGAGCGACCAACTGCCTGACACCGCTTTTGAAAAGTGGAAATATTAGCTGGGACATGAATCACCTGGATGTTTCTCGATTGTTGGTAACCCTCGCCATTACTCCAAGGAACACCGCCATAGGTCCACGTATCACCCAAGTTGCGGACCCGGTACCGCCCAGTGACATCATCCATCACACCTGTGCCATCTGTGAAGGTGGGTGCACCTGGCCGAGAGTGAGCATCTCTATACTGTAGAGGACAGAAATACCATCATGATGGATTATGTACATAATTGCAATAATAAGAGTGAAAATTAATTCTCACGTTGCATTAATCAAGGAGAGGAAATGGTTCTGAGTCCTACATTTACCTGTGTTTGCGTAGGCCCGATCAAGCATCCTGTTCTGTCATCCCTACGTGGTTCCACCGTAAGTGGTCGTTCCAGGTGGCTGCGCATGTCTGGCTGCAAGTGTAGCATGGACACAAAGCGTTGACGAGATTCGGCATCCATCTCACTGAACAGTGCTTCGGAACTTGCACGCAAGTTCTGCCTCCGTATCTCGTTTGCACGTTGTTCCCAGACAGAGTGTGCCCTTCGTCCACTGCCATCACGAGACCTATGGAGTGAGAATCAGAGCACTTTAGGCTTCTGTAAGACCAAAGGGAAATTAAAAAAAAATAGGACCACTGGACCTGAAGATTATCTGGGCCCTGGCCGAATGTTGAAACCCAAATTTGGTTGCATTCTGACTGGTGGGTCTGGAGAGGAAGATCTTTGAAGGAAATTACGCGATTTTCACAAAAATTTAAAAGTCAACCATTTTGACACACTTCCGATCACATACTCATATTCCAATTGTACAAACAGGTAATGCACAAAAAATGGAAACACCAGGGAAATGAAGGGCACCAAGAATATTGAATGTAATGGCTTCCACACAGGTGTGACCCATGTGTTAAATTGAGCACATAACATCCCAGCATGCTCGGGGTCATGTGTAAAAATGCTTGAGAGGCTTGGTTGCCTCTGATTATGGCGAGCATGGCTACAAGAGGACAAAACCTCAGTGATGAGTTTTTGGCTTTCTTACCAGCTTGTTAACCTCGTTGTGTTTTTTCCACTAATTTTTATTCCCCCACCCCACCCCCCATCTCATCTATTTGTTTCTCTTATTGGTCTCCCACCGGTTTAACCGGAGGGGACTATAGGTTTGCTTTCTATCCGTCTGTCCGTCCCTCCTGTGGTTTCTCAGATTTTTTCCCCATACACTTTAACATATTCAACTGAAACTTGATGCATGTTTTTATCATGATAAGTTACAGAAGAGGTTTGAGTTTCAGGGTGTTTCGTCAATTTTTCGCACAGTTATGCCCTCTTTAGACTTAGAAAATATCACATGATACATGGGTCAGTGTTCAGCTACCCTGACTCCACCCCACTGCTTTACACCCATTGACTGGACAGCTGGCCTGACTCCACCCCAATAAATATATATATATATATATATATATATATATATATATATATATATATATATATATATATATATATATATATATATATATATATATATATATATATATATATATACAGTGGGGAGAACAAGTATTTGATACACTGCCGATTTTGCAGGTTTTCCCACTTACAAAGCACGTAGAGGTCTGTAATTTTTATCATAGGTACACTTCAACTGTGAAAGACAGAATCTAAAACAAAAATCCTGAAAATCACATTGTATGATATTTAAATAATTAATTTGCATTTTATTGCATGAAATAAGTATTTGATCACCCACCAACGAATAAGAATTCCGGCTCTCACAGACCTGTTAGTTTTGTCTTTAAGAAGCCCTCCCATTCTCCACTCATTACCTGTATTAACTGCACCTGTTTGAACTTGTTATCTGCATAAAAGACAGCTGTCCACACTCAATCAATCAGACTCCAACCTCTCCACAATGGGCAAGACCAGCGAGCTGTCTAAGGACATCAGGGACAAAATTGTAGACTTGCACAAGGCTGGGATAAGCTACAGGACAATAGGCAAGCAGCTTGGTGAGAAGGCAACAACTGTTGGCGTAATTATTAGAACATGGAAGAAGTTCAAGATAATAGTCAATCTCCCTCAGTCTGGGGCTCCATGCAAGATATCACCTCGTGGAGCCTCAATGATCATGAGAAAGGTGAGGGATCAGCCCAGAACTGCACGGCAGGACCAGGTCAATGACCTGAAGAGAGCTGGGATCACAGTATCAAAGAAAACCAGAAGTAACACACTACGCCGTCATGGATTAAAATCCTGCAGCACACGCAAGGTCCCTCTGCTCAAGCCAGCGCATGTCCAGGCCCGTCTGAAGTTTGCCAATGACCATCTGGATGTCCAGAGGAGGAATGGGAGAAGGTCATGTGGTCTGATGAGACCAAAATCCAAAATAGAGCTTTTTGGTTTAAACTCCACTCGCCGTGTTTGGAGGAAGAATAAGGATGAGTACAACCCCAAGAACACCATCCCGACCGTGAAGCATGGAGGTGGAAACATCATTCTTTGGGGATGCTTTTCTACAAAGGGGACAGGACGACTGCACCGTATTGAGGGGAGGATGGATGGGGCCATGTATCGCAAGATCTTGGCCAACAACCACCTTCACTCAACAAGAGCATTGAAGATGGGCGTGGCTGGGTCTTCCAGCATGACAACGACCTGAAATACACAGCCAGGGCAACTAAGGAGTGACTCCATAAGAAGCATCTCAAGGTCCTGGAGTGGCCAAGCCAGTCTCCAGACCTGAAGCCAATAGAAAATCTTTGGAGGGAGCTGAAAGTCTGTGTTGCCCAGCGACAGCCCCGAGACCTGAAGGATCTGGAGAAGATCTGTATGGAGGAGTGGGCCAAAATCCCTGCTGCAGTCTGTGCAAACCTGGTTAAGAACTATAGGAAACGTCTGATCTCTGTAATTGCAAACAAAGGTTTCTGTACCAAATATTAAGTTCTGTTTTTCTGATGTATCAAATACTTATTTCATGCAATAAAATGCAAATTAATTATTTAAAAATCATACAATGTGATTTTCAAGATTTTTGTTTTAGATTCCGTCTTTCACAGTTGAAGTGTACCTATGATAAAAATTACAGACCTCTCCGTGCTTTGTAAGTGGGAAAACCTGCAAAATCGGCAGTGTATCAAATACTCGTTCTCCCCACTGTATGCATAAATGTATAAATAAATAAACATATAAATATAAATGAACATATAAATAAACATAAATATATAAATATAAATGCAAAAATATAGAAATATATAAATAATTGACACCTCCCAAACTCCTTGAGCTGAAGACGATGCATAAAGCAACCCAAGAAGGCCTACACAAGGTAAGCGCTTTGCTGCTTTAAACACTTCCCAGAGTTCCTCCACAGCAATATAAAGACGTTCACACAGAACACATGTGAAAATCCCAATGCTATATACTCCCTCAGCTGCCGGACCGGTTTCATCAGTTATTGGCGAATCATCAGTGACAGTGCAGACAGCAGTGCATACCAATGAGGCTCCCAAGCATGTACAATGTGCAAACGTAAAAAGCAGTCAATATATAAATAATAAAGAAAGACCCACCCATATCTCTCACCTGTGAATGGGCAGAATAGCCAATCAGCTCTCACCTAATCAACTAAACCTAATCAACTACATCTGCCAGATTCCAGCCTTGCTGAAGCACCCCCAGATCATCACCGATCCTCCACCAAATTTCATAGTGGATGCGAGACTGTGGCTTGTAGGCCTCTCCAGGTCTCCGTCTAACCATTAGACAACCAGGTGTTGGGCAAAGCTGAAAAGGTGGCTCGGATTGTATAAATAATTGATACCTCCCACACTCCTCCATGTGAAGAAGCTGCATAAAGCAATCCAAGAAGGCATACACAAGGTAATCCAAGAAGGCCGACACAACCCAAGAAGGCCTACAAAGCTTGTGGTGTCTTTTCTCGATTGGTAAAACTTAGTACAGACTAGCGATAGGAAGGAAGTTTTACTCCAACTGTTTTGCTCCATTAAATAGCCAGCGCTGACAAATGTTGAAACCCAAATTTGGTTGCATTCTGACTGGTAGGTCTGGAGAGGAAGATCTTAGAAGAGAATTGAAGGAAATATTTATGATTGGATACTCTGTTCCGCTCAGCAGAAAATCCGAGTGCACACTGAGGATACGAGCCTCAGTTAGTTGAGCTATGTCACCCCCAGGAAAACGGTGTTCGATGGAGCAAAACTGGGAGATTTGGCTGTCTGACTGATGTTCGTGGACTGGGATGAGTTTTAGGAGTTTCCCCTCATGGCGAACCCCGAACCCCAGGACGGAATAATACATATATATATATATATATATATATATATATATATATATATATATATATATATATATATATATATATATATATATATATATATATACAGTACACTGGGCGTAAGTCGTCATCATCGGGACCGAGAAAAAAGTGACGACTTAGAAATGTGACGACTTACGCATATGCGAACATTCATGATGACTGTGGGGTGAAGGATGAAGTCGCGCGTGGCCTGGACACGTATGTGTGAGAGCCGGCTATTGTACCAAAAGGAAAACACAATCCTCGGGGCATAGGTGGGGGTTCATTGGTGAGTTGGAAAGTGATCAAGCAAAGATGGAATTAATGAATCAGTTTATCAAAAGTAAAGATAATGAACAACTGTAAGACAACTCATATACCATCGGTGATGGTATGGTGACAAATTACATGACACACAGTCATCGTGGTAATGATTACCACTCAATGCCTATGTGTGAGTGAGTGCGGTAATGTACAAAACAAGCCAATATAAAACCATGATCGGACTTCAACACGAAGCTCGATTGATCCTTTACTCCTTCGCGAAGTAATCCGTTATGTTTGACTGCCTCAAACTCTTGGGCATCTGGTGCATGAGAAAGGACTCAAACCGGTCATTGTATTCCATGATGTTGTCTGGGCAATCCTCCACCATAAGACAGTATCGGCGCATCACATCCAGACAGTATCGGCGAATCCACGCTGCCTGATTCGCCGCACCTCTTGACCTTGCCGATTCCCCACCTCACTTTGAATCTGTCTATCCAGTGCATCGACAAGGTCTCGGCATCATCATGCCCGAGGTCCACAGCGAATTTACGTGCCTTCAGCAGCAACATTTCACCGTCCAACCAAATATTTGGCTGAGCCGACATTTGCCGAAACCAGATGATGAGCGCGTCATCGACATCTTCAAAGGACACACATTTCATGCGTTTCACACTTATCACCGGCCTCGTGATCCTCTCCACTTGTCCAAATATCTTGCCCTTATTCTTCAAGATATCGTTCAATGTCTGCCGTTTGATGCCCAACTTCTCAGCAATGGCTGTTTTCTTCATCAGTGGGTTTGCCTCGCAAAACTGGATAATGTCGTATATTTCTTGGTAGGTTTTAGTTGTAAGCTTACGCTTTGTCGCCATTGTCCTGCCTGCAGTGCGATCAACGTGTGTACGCAGTTATAAATAGCCTATCACTGACAGTGTAAACCAATGAGCGAGCATCACGATTCCATGAAATCGGGCTTCTCACGAGGTAGCAGTTCCGTGTGACGAGTTAAGAGTGGTAATTTACTTGAGTTTCCATTACGCGGGAACGGACAACATCTGACAACTTAGAGGAAGTGACGACTTAGAGATGACGACTTAGAGGGATGACCCTTTATTCATAGGGACTTAACATGAGATAAATTTGGGACTTTTTGACACTGCCGACTTAGGCGAAGTGACGAGTTACACGCTGCCGACTTACGCCTAGTCTACTGTATGTATATATATATATATATATATATATATATATATATATATATATATATATATATATATATATATACATACATATCTGGAAAAAATTAAGAGAGCACTGCAAAATTATCAGTTTTT
The DNA here is from genome assembly GCF_056783735.1 of Eptatretus burgeri. Taxonomy (NCBI): domain Eukaryota; kingdom Metazoa; phylum Chordata; class Myxini; order Myxiniformes; family Myxinidae; genus Eptatretus; species Eptatretus burgeri. Next base: position 75,275,362 of record NC_140974.1, on the reverse strand, counting down.
CTGGTTTTACTATTTATAGGTACTAGTAGGTGCCCGTACGTGCGTGGCTGTACGAGCAAAAAAAAAAAAATTTCAAACCACAAGCCAGAAACAACAACCACACAGGCTGTTCCTTCGCTCTCGCGTGCCCAAATGTGCGTGGCCCGGAAGTTCGCATATCGCAGTTACGATTATTCGCAATTTACTTTTAATGGCAAATTATTCAATTAGCGCAAACGTATTTTGCCTTTTCGCAATGTCATCGGAAGGAAAAACACAAAGACAAGAGAATAGGGGGGAAAAAAGAAGAAAATAAAATAACCTACGTGCAAAAACAAAAAACAAAAAAAAACACAAAAAACAAACAAAAAACAGAAAAAACAAAAAATAATTTCAAACAACCACAGGCCATTCCTTCGCTCTCGTAAATGACGACTGGATTGGGGCATTGTGTTCATCTATAAATGCGCATAAGAAATCGAGAAATTATTAGAATACACGAAGTCATCACTTTCCAGAAGTCCATACATTGCAACCCGAAATGGGGAACGCGGCTGAGGTTCTCCTTCCCATCGGCCACGCCCACGCAGCAACGTGTCTTGTCATTGGTTGGTAAATAAATGGCCATAACTTGGGAAGCACTTGTCCGATTAATATCAAACCTTGAAAAGGCACATACTCAGGTCCCCAGCAACATCCCTGGCAAGTTTCCATTAGATCGGACCAGTGGTTGTCGAGAAACAGCGGTCACACACACACACACACACACACACACACACACACTGCTGGTTTTTTCTATAAACACAACATTTTTGTTCTATTCTATAAACTACTGCCAACTTTTCTCCCAAATTCCGAATAAAAATATTGTCATTTAGAGCATTTATTTTCAGAAAATGGCAACTGGTCAAAATAACAACAAAGATTCAGTGTTTGCACACCTCAAATAATACAAACAAAACAAGTTCATATTCATTTTTAAACGACACAATACTAATGTTTTAACTTTGGAAGAGTTCAGAAATCAATATTTTGTGGAATAACCCTGATTTTCAATCACAGCTTTCATGCGTCTTGGCATGCTCTCCACCAGTCTTT